>NW_027397080.1:570310-763198 GCF_003265705.2 Callorhinus ursinus | reverse complement strand
GAGGGATTGGGTGGCTGGGTGATAGACATTGGGGAGGGTATGTGCTATGGTGAGCACTGTGATTTGTGCAAGACTGTTGAGTCACAGACCTGTGCCTCTGAAACAAATAATGTAATATATGTTAAGAAGAAAAAAAAAGAAGATAGCAGGAGGGGAAGAATGAAGGGGGGAAATCGGAGGGGGAGACGAACCATGAGAGATGATGGACTCTGAAAAACAAACTGAGGGTTCTAGAGGGAAGGGGGGTGGGGGGATGGGCTAGCCTGGTGATGGGTATTAAAGAGGGCACGTTCTGCGTGGAGCACTGGGTGTTATGCACAAACAGTGAATCATGTAACACTACATCAAAAACTAATGATGTAATGTATGGTGATTAACATAACAATAACAAAATTTAAAGGAAAAAAAAGAATTGACCTTTGGATTTAGTAATAGGGAATTTCCTAATGGTGACCTAGGTGAACAATATCGATGGGAAGTGGGTATAGAACTTGAATTGAATGGGTTCAAGAGAGAATGGGAGACAGTATTATCTGTGTAATATTTGGGTCAAAATGTTTAACCTCAGTGTACTATAGGAAGAAACAATCAGAAAAGTCCAAACTGAGGGGGCAATCTGTAGAAACTATTTGCCTGGACTCTTCAAAAATGTTGAAATTGTAAAAGATTAAAAAAAAAAGACTAAAGATATGTTCTAGATTACTAGATACAAAAGAGACTTGGTGAATAAATGTAATGCTTAATTCTTGGGTGGATCCTGGATTTACAAAAAAATAGTTGAAGGACATTGGACAATTGATACTTGAATGTGGACTTTTATTCGATAATATTATTGTGTCAGTGTTAAACTTTCTAGTGGGACAGTTGTGTGGTGGTTCTCTCTTGTTAGGCAAGGATTAATTGTGGAAGTATTTGAGGGAGGAGGTTTTACGGTGTTTACAGATGACTTGCCAGTGGTTCAGCTAATTAACAAAAAGTAATTGCATGTGTGCGAGTCTGCCTGCCTGCCTGTGTGCACAGAGAGAGGAAGAGGAGAGGGAGAGAAAAAAGCAAATCTAAGTGAAGAGCATATAGAATTTCACTTAATTATTCTTGTTCCTTTTCTGATGTTTTGGGGAGGATTAGTGAGTAATATTTCAAAGAGATTTGCTGAAAAGAGGATCATAGAAATTAGGTGATAGCTGGAAAAGGTCATGGAGTTTTCTCCCCCTCTTTTTAAAATGTAGATGGGAGATATTACATTATGTTTTTATTTCAATGAAATTATCCAGTAGAGAAGGAAAAGTTAATGTGTGAGAGGATGAACAATTGCTGGAATGTCATAGTAGGCAAAAATAGAGGACACAGGGGCGCCTGGGTGGCTCAGTCAGTTAAGCGTCTGCCTTCAGCTGAGGTTATGATCTCAGGGTCCTAGGATCGAGTCCCCACATCGGGCTCCCTGCTCAGCGGGGAGTCTGCTTCTGCCTCTCCCCCCTGCTCGTGTGTGCTCTCTCTCAAATAAATAAAATATTTTTTTAAAATGGAGGACACATATCTAGGCACTTATTGAAATACTGGCCTTAGACAGGAGCATTGACAATTTGTCCCCAGGAGCCTTGGTTACCTCAGTTTATTTGAAGAAGATTATGCATGTAAAGTGAATGGCATAGTGCCTGCAATTAAGCCCTCAGCTATTTGTTATAGAAGTTAGTGCAGTGCCTGTTATTAATAAACTTCAAAAAACCCAGTAGTGTATTATTGCTTTTATTATTAGCAGGCCATAATTACCTTTTAGAAGCCGTAAATTCTTCAGAAACACAAATTAATGTTAAGAAAAACAAAATTCTACCTAATAAATTTGAAGATGTAATGGGCTTTATTAAATGATTCATGAGTCAGGCAGCATCCCACCTAACAAGTAGAGGAGAGTTCCAAAGGGCTACAAAAAGGAAAGGTTTTTAAAGGCAGGACAAAGAAGTCATAAACAGAAAAAAGGGTTATTTCAGGTAAAGTCACATCTGGGGATGAAAGGGTTTTAGTAGGTGGATGGGGAGGGCCCATGTGACAGATTAGCTTTATTGGTGCTGACCAGAAAATTCTTCACCTGTTAAGACTACGTTTCTGGGAGAGGTTGTAAGTGCAATTAGGTTAGGTATTATGCCTTGGTTTAGTGACTTGGCCTAAATAACACCATTTCAGGCCGGTAGGTGTGTTTTGTTTTGTTAACCTTAGTAAGATGCTAAACCAAGTTAAATGAACAATAGTGCACCTTAAAAAAGCCACAGGATATTCACGATTGGCTTTGATCACGTAAGGGAAGAGAGCAACTAAATTCCAGTATGGGCAATGAGAAAATCCAGGCCTGCAATGATGAGGGCTTTGTTGGGGCAAGTTGGTTATGTAAGTTCTTTTGGCCTGGCTCATACCATTTATATTAGATGTAGCTTTCTGAAATAAAATTTTCATTTTTAGAAAGCTATTTCACACTCAAGCCCATGTGGATATTTTTCAATGCATTAAAAAATGTAGTCTAGAATATCAGACCTAGAGGAGTTGATAACCTTGTTAAAAGTGTACATATCTGTGGAAAAAGAATTGAGAGAGAATGAAGTTCTAACTATTTGTATTTGTTTTCCAAACTATGGGAGTATTGTATTTTGCTTTTTCTCAATTGGACCAGCTCTGAATAGCTTCCTTTGCCCAGCTTTGTGAGGCAGACCTCCTTTGGCATTTCCTTTCAAATAGGATTGCTTTTTTGTTTGTGGATTTCAGGACCAATACCTAGACCCTACACTTAGGAGTTCAATGTAAATAGTGTTTATGTCTCTAGTTACCCAGAAAGTTAAGCTCTTCTACTATTCATTACAACTTAAGGTAATTATCTTCATATTTCTTGAAATGCCATTGCTTTATTTCGTTGAGGCTGTGAGCATTCCAGTGGAGGTGAAGAACAGACTATAGGAGTGAAGAGGTAGCTGAAGCACCTGTCATGGTGTGTCGTCTGTGTGTGTGTGTGTGTGTGTATGTGTGTGTGTGTGTTGCTATTGGTGATCTTTATTCTTAGAGTCCTTGGGAATAGTTATCCTTTTGCATTGTTGGGTTACTCATTCAGGCAGTGGACTTAGACATCAGACATTGGATAAAAGTAAATGTCAGGTATAAGTAAATGCAGTGATAGACAGTGGGCAGGGAGGAGTTCCTGGGGCTCAAGGATATGATGTGTCTAACTTTTGCCCCTATGAAACTGACATGTGAAACAGTATCAGGTACTTTCCCACTCTGATGCAACTTAATGGTATTTGCCTGGATAAATGCTTCTGGAGAATGTGCTGAAAAGAGATACCACCTGCTACACATAGTAAGCCCTTTGTGTGTTATCAGTGGTGCCTGATACAGGGCTTTAGTTTCTCTGTGGACTTTGAAAATCAGGAAATTTTGGTAGTTTTAAGGACTCTGAAGGCCAGAGTAATAGCTCTGTGCTATACTTAATAGTGTGTCTTTTTTTTTAATTGCACTTATATAGGAAATGATTTCACATAGGTTCTCTATCTCCAGTGGTAAGGCAGGGGTTGGCTGAGGTTGGCAGGGATAGAATAATAGTCATCACTAATTTTCTAGCAGGAGCCATTTTGTTGTTAAAAAATGGTTGTATTTTGTCAGTGAGCCATGAGCATGTGGACACAGGACTTGCAAATTGAAAATCTTTGAGAGCTCATTATTATTTTTAGAATTGCCTTTGTTATGCTAATTCTCCTCACATTGATATCTCTAGACCTCACAACTACCAATTCACTATAATCTACTTGGATATCTCAGAAACATCTAAACTTTAGCATTTATAAAACTGAAGTCATTATCCTTCTCAAGAACCTACTCCTCTCATATTCCCTAGCTTACTAAATGGTATCACTTCCTGATAGAAAACTTTGTTTTTATTACCTTCTTCTTCCTTACACCTACAACCCATTTCTATTATGCCTCTCAAAATATCTCTCAAATATTTCCTCTACTTCTTTCTACTATCCCTGGTATGTCCATATAGTCCAAGCCATTGTAATCTCTTGCCTCTGTTGCTGCTATAACTTCCTAACTGGTCTTTCTTTGTCTAGCATTGCTTAGCCCCAGTCTATTACCCATCTATCACATAGTAGCCAGAAAAAGCTTTTTAAAGTGCAGATTTGGTTATTAGATCTTTATGTGAACTTGTTTAGTGAATTTTTTAATACTCTTGGGATCATACCTGAAAGTCTTGACATGGCCCTTAAAACTACACAATCTGGTTCCTGTCTTTGTCTCCATATCTTGCACAGTATGTTCCCTGTACCTGGAATGTTTTTTCCCTCATATTTACCTTGCTAGTTCTTATTTTCTGTCAAGTGTCAGCTTATATCTCACTTCCTTATGAGAGGCTTTTCTGACCTCATCCATACCGTGCTGTCCCTAGATTTTAAGTTGGATTTCCCAGAATGTACTTTCATTAACCCTGTACTTTTCCTTCATAGTTTTTTACAGCAGTTGTAAATAAAGAATTATTTATCTGTCTTCTCCCATTGTTTGATCTGTTAGTCTGCTTGGGCTGCCATAATAGAATACCACAGGCTCGGTGACTTAAATAACAGAAATGTATTTTCACAGTTCTGGAGGCCAGATGTCCAAGATCTAGATGCCAGCAACATCGGTTTCTGGAGAGGGTTCTCTTTCTAGCTTGTAGATACCACCTTCTTGCTGTGTGATCACATGGCCTTTTGTGAGGGAGTTGGGAGAGGAGGAGTAGGGGGCATGTGTACAAGAAAGTTTTTTTTCTTCTTAAAGGCCACCAATCCTTTGAAATTAGGGCCCCACACTTAATGACCTCATTTAGCCTTAATTACTTCCTAAAGACCTGTCTCCAAATAGGGCTTCAACATATGACTTTGTGGTGGGTGGGGACACTGTTTGGTCCATAGCAGATGGTAAGCTCCATGAGGTCAGGACCATGTTGTGTGGTATAATACTCTGGCCCTGGGGCCTAGTATAGAGTTTAACATATAGCAGACAATCACTTAGGCCTGTTCTTAATGTTTGTTTAGCCTGGAACAAAAATACAAATGGAGATATAAAGTTGGAGTTTTACATAATGCTAACAAACTGTAAAATAAAATCTGTTCTGTTTTCCTATCCTGAGAAATATAGCTTTACAATAACAAATTACAAAAAGTGTGAAGCTATTGATTAAAAAAATAAACGTGTTATATATTTTATTTAACTCAGTAAGGGTGCCAGGCAGATGTTGAGGCCGATTCAGAGAAATGAAAGAAGCATAGCTTTATATGTATAAGGAAATTTTGAAATATATTTTTAAATGGTTACAAAACTGGATTTTTCTGTGGGGAGAAGGGAAGTCAATTGAACCTCAACTCTACAGAATTTATTTATAATATCTATAGACAAGAACTATTTGTATCAGTATCAATTATTATAATTTGCAGAGTTATAAAATAGCTCAAAGGCAGTAAAAGGCTAAAACAAATAATATGTTCTCTAAACAATACATAGTTTTCCATCAGAAGATTATTATGTTTTCTTTGATTATACCAAGTTTCCTTACAGTCTTACCCTTTTGATCCAAAGCAATCTTAAATATTATTCTTAATCATAAAACAAGGTTGGTCTTACTAAGTTTGGCTTGGTTATTTACATGGGGTGGCAATAATGTTAATTTTCCATATAGACTTTTTAATTTGCTTTGCTGAAAATTTTATAAAGAATCTCAGATTGAATTTTTAAAAGCTTCTATTATTTGTATTTTTTTTTTAAAGATTTTATTTATTTATTTGACAGAGAGAGACAAAGCGAGAGAAGGAACACAAGCAGGGGGAGTGGGAGAGGGAGAAGCAGGCTTCCTGCTCAGCAGAGAGCACGATGTGGGGCTCAATCCCAAGACCCTGGGATCATGACCTGAGATGAAGGCAGTTGCTTAACGACTGTGCTAGCCAGGTGCCCCTATTATTTGTATTTTGAGGCTAGAAAACCAAGTTTAAGAAATGCTCTATCAGATTTCATCTGCAGTACTGATAAATTTGGGTGAATTCTTAAGATCCCCCAAATGTCCTAAGGGTCCTGGGCCTTCCAGGAAGTGACCTTCCTTACCATCTAGAAGGCTGAATCCTAGAAAGCTAGGGACCAGGGCAATTTTCCTGTGAGGGTTTCTTAGTACTGGCTCCATAAAGTCAACTGTATTTCCTTAAAAGTGGTTTAAGTAAGTAAGCATCATTCTCAAATATGACATTTCAGGCAAATTCTTTTTTTTTTCCTTCCAAATCCCTTGTTGTTTAACCTTTTTTTACAATGATATTTTAAGGGCATTCAGTGAGAAAATTCAGTAAGACTTAAATCTCACTGGGGAGAGAGTCTTTGAAAATCAGGTATAATTCAGGAATGTTGCATTTTACAAAAGTAAAGTGTATTAAATTATTTAGGTTTAGATAGCTTAAGAAGGAAGAGAGCAGGCTTCCTTATATATCTAGAAAACAGATATTAAGAAAATATACCAAATAACTATAATCATCTCTCATTAGTTCATTTAGGCCTATGTAATTAATTCTCGTTTCACTGGATCTAGTTTAATGGTCTGCTTCTCAACTAAAAAGAGTTTTGGAAATTCTGACTCAGTCCACTGGAATGGTCTGGAAGTTGTCCAGTTGTCCAAGCGATGGCTTCAGAAGCCTGTCCCCAAGAGTCCATTCTTTGAAGTGTCAGTAGTTTGAGATACCTGCTACAGTCCTTTTCCAGGGGGCTCTGAGACAGTCCTTTGTTGAAAACACAGACTTGGGCTTCTAATTGATTGTAGATCATTCAGACTAGCATCTGTGTAAAACAAAATCTCTCTGTAGATGACAAAGACTTAAAATAGCTGTGGTCAGTTTATTACTGGTAATCTTTAAACGTGAAAGGTCTAATGAGAATTCATAACAAGAATAATGCAACTAACCAGGGAATTAAGTTGTTTCTGTGGCATGCAAAACAAGAATATTAAAGCCAATTCAAAAATGTTTTAGCAAAATGTCTCTAAGAGTAGTTCTTTTCAAAGACAGTGAATATTATAGCTGATTTATAAAACATGAATGAACATAATTATTGCAGAGGAAAAAATCCTGATATATAACATATAATAATCTTATGGTGTAATGTATATACCAAGACTATACTAAGGATCTCAAGTAAAAAGATTTAGTGAGTCAGGAATAAGTCCTAGACATCTGTATTTTTTAATAAAACTACATTGACCTAGAAGATTCAAATTTTAAAAGCAAGGTTGTTACCAAGTAAGCAGTTTATTTATTTTTAGAAGTTTATTTATTTAAGTAATCCCTACATTCTGTGGGGCTCAAACTCATGAGCCTGAGATCAAGAGTAGCATGCTCTTCCGGCTGAGCCAGCCAGGTGCCCCCCAAGAAAGCATATTAATTAATTAATTAATTAAGATTCTTTTTTTTTTTTTTTTTTTTTTTTTTTTGACAGAGAGAGAGACAGCGAGAGAGGGAACACAAGCAGGGGGAGTGGGAGAGGGAGAATCAGGCTTCCCGCGGAGCAGGGAGCCTGATGTGGAGCTCTATCCCAGGACCCTGGAATCATGACCTGAGCTGAAGGTGTATGCTTAATGACTGAGCCACCTCAGGCGCCCCTCAAGAAAGCATTTTAACTAATAAAATGCTAGATTCCAATTTTAAAAGTAACCTAGTAAGCATTTGTAAATAAGTTGTAACCTAGTAAGCATTTTATTTATTTATTTATTTTTAAGATTTTATTTATTTGTTTGACAGAGAGAGAGAGACACACACACAGCAAGCGAGGGAACACAAGCAGGGGGAGTGGGAGAGGGAGAAGCAGGCTTCCAGCAGAGCAGGGAGCCCAATGCGGGGCTCGATCCCAGGACCCTGGGATCATGACCTGAGCTGAAGGCAGACGCTTAACGACTGAGCCACCCAGTCTCCCCCCTTGTAAGCATTTTAAATCATAACCGAAATTAAGACTGAAAACACTAAACTCTTATTTCCTAAAATCTTGCAAAACACCATCTGGACTCATAAACAGAAACATTATACATTATGAGGGGCCTTGACAGATCTCTGGGAGTTTCCCATAAATTATACAATTTCTAGAATATTTATATTAATTTTACCTGTACAAATTTAAACTAGGGAGGGATGAGTGTCTTTTCTGATTTGAGAAGTTTTCCCATGAAACTCATCAAAAGTAAAATATCAAATCTATTTCTAGTACCTCTCTAAAAATTTGAAAGAAAACTTCTTTGTGATTTTTCCCAGGGATGCTCTGGGATACCTCAAAGATAGTTTTAGTTAGTAAATATATACTGAAAGTTTTATTGTTTTCTATATTTAGGATCTGATTTGGGGAAGACAAAACTTCAAAGAGTTGTCTGAAAATAATTAAGATAGTGTTAGTGCTTGAGAAAGAATACCCATTTACTTAACCAAGGTGACAATAAAACACTTTATTTTTATTTTGTTTTGTTTTTGAAGATTTTATTTCTCAGAGAAAATACAAGCAGGGGGAGCGGCAGGCAGAGGGAGAAACAGGCTCCCTGCTGAGCAAGGAGTCCCATGTAGGACTCTATCCCAGGACCCTGGGATCATGATCTGAGCTGAAGGCAGATGCTTAACTTACTGAGCCACTCATGCGTCCCTGACAATAAAATACTTTAAAGATTTTATTTATTTATTTATTTGAGAGAGCGAGAAAGAGAGAGAGCACGTGAGAGGGGGAGGGTTGGAGGGAGAAGCAGACTCCCCGGTGAGTGGAGAGCCTGATGCGGCACTCGATCCCGGGACTGCAGGATCATGACCTGAGCTGAAGGCAGTCGCTTAACCGACTGAGCCACCCAGACGCCAGACAATAAAACACTTTAAAATAAACATAGAGGTAACCAAATTTGAATAATCACAGCTTTTTCATGAGGAGACTTTGTTTTCTTAAATAATTAAGGACATACTAAGTCAGCATAAAGCAAAGAAAATTATTCTAGTAAGACACAAAATATTTGGGACGCCTGGGTGGCTCAGTTAAGCGGCTGCTTTTGGCTTAGTTCATGATACCCGGCTCCTGGGATTGAGTCCCGCATCTGGCTCCCTGCTCAGTGGGGAGCCTGCTTCTCCCTCTCCTGCTCCCCCTGCTTGTGCTTGCTCTCTCTGTCAAATAAATAAATAAAATCTTTAAAAATAAAAAGATACAAAATATTTGCTATCTGTACATATTACACAAAAAGAAAAGAATAGCCTTTAATATTGTAGGTGAAGGCGATAAACTGTAAACCAAGGAGAGTTAGCCCATCAAAACTAAGCAAACTTATTTAAGATTTTAAGCAGTTCAAAGCTTCTCAGACTCATGGCATTGGTATTATAAACCATGGCAAACAAAATTCACTTTCTAAATTTTCTTCATTCTTTTCCTTTATATTCTGTAACATATTTATACTCTACTTGAGGATGGTTCTTAGGGAGTCATCAAGGTCAGATTTAATTTTAAAATAATACTAAAATATATTACCATGCAATGCATTTGTCTTTGCTATCTTCAAATGAATCAATAAGTAAACATTTAAAAATGTCTCAGACTGTCCAGCCAATCACAGTCAACCCATAGAACCAAGAAAGTTAATAATAAATGTTTTGAGGTGCTAAGTTTTGGGATTATTTGTTAAGTAGTGTTTTGGACTGGATGTTTGTGTCCTCCAAAGTTCATATGTTGAAGCCTCTTTCCCAATCTTCTGGTATTTGGAGGTGGGGCCTTTGGGAGGTAGCTAGACTACCACAACAGTCAATGTGTAGAATATTTTTATTACCCAAAAATATACCTTGTGTCATTGTGCAGTCAATTCACCTTTCACCTCTTGGCTCCAGGAAACCCCTGATCTGCTTTTTGGCACTATAGATTAGTTTTGCCTGTGGCAGAATTTCATACAGTAGCTACTCTTTTGTAATAGGCTTCCTCATGTTTCAGTACTCCTGTTCATTTTTTTTTTTTTTAAGTGAGAATGTGCACATGCACGTATGCAGTGGGGGAAGGACAGAGGGAGAGAGAGAATCTCAAGTAGCTTCCATGCCCAGTGCCAGCCCGACACAGGGCTTGATTTCACAACCTGAGCAGAAATCAAGAGTTGGACACTTAACCCACTGAGCCACCCTGGCGCCCCTGCTCCTGTTCATTTTAATGCTTAGTATTTTCTTGTGTGAACATACCACTATTTTTCTGATGGATATTTGGGTTGCTTCCAGTTTTTGGATATTATGAATAAAGCTGCTATGATTATTCATGTACAAGTCTTTTTATGGACATATGTTTCCTTTTTTTTTTTTTTTTTTTGGTATATACCTGAGAGAGGTCAGGCCATGAAAACACTATCCTAATCACTGCTATCACCAATGGGAGTAACTTAGCCATAAACAAACCTAAAACAAAACCTGATTATATAGAGGAAAAATAAATTTGTAAAAGTAGAGAGTCAGCAAACTTCAGATTTACCTCTGGAAGTCAAGAAAAGACATTCCTGGGCAGCCCACATGAGATACACTTACCTCTTGTGGCTCTGTGAGGTGAATCCATTGGGCATTTTTGGTGGAGGACTTCCAGCACTGTTTAACAGGTAATTTTCCAAAAAAGATAAAATCATGGCTCTTACCTAGATCTAAAATGAAAACATTTAAAGATGAACAACTCATCATTAACAAGGGAACCACCCAGATGTTACAACCAGTTATCAATTTTTTTCCATTATCAATTTTTGTATGATTGAAAGTTAGCAAAATATCAAGGATAATAATTTAATTAATGCTCTCCCCATCTGGGTATTCATCTGTTTGAGCAGTAAAGTGAAGGCAAACCATTTGTAAGTTATTAAAATGTCTATAGTTTTCCTTGCCTTTATTTCAGCAAAATCACTGTTGTAATTAAGATTTTAAAAAAATGAATGGTATTATCTTTATGTCAATTATATCTCAATAAAACTGGGAGAAAAGAATGTTAAATAATTCATTAATATTTCATATTATATATTGAAATTATATTTTGAATATACAATACTCGGTTAAATAAAAATGTACTAAAAGCTTTTTAAATTGTGTTATTTTGACAACAGTGCCAAATTAACAAACCTTCTTGAGCCATTTTGTTTCTTACATTACTTTTAAAAAGTTAAGTTCTCTTTAGAAGGCATTTATTCTGCTGGCCTTGAATTTCACACATCAAACTTTGTAATGGAGTTTCATAAATTACTGTTGTCATAGAAGATATTACAATGTTTTAATATCATCTTATAAGTTGTTATCACTATTATTGCAGTTTCACCATTTCTTAAAAGCATTGTCTAAGACCATGTAACAGTTCTTAGGATCTCCTTTAATCTTTTCAGTGCTGGGATATTATAAAGAAAACCAAAAATAGCAGTATGTTCATACTAAATCTTAATCTGTGATGGTCTCAAAGTAGTCTATAGAAATCAGTTTGAGATTATTTGGTGGTGAATATTCTTCATAGTCATGTATGGTGAACATAATCTAAGGTGGTTCCTATGGTCTCCTCCTCCTCATGGTCTCCTCCTCCTCTTGAGTGTGGACAGTACCTGTGATTTGCTTCTAGCCAATAGAACATAGTACAGGTGATGAGATACCACTCCTGTGACTATATTATGGTATATAAGACTTTGTCTAGTTAGTAGACTCATCATAGAGACTGTACTGGTTTGAGGAAGTAAGCAGCCATGTTGAGAAAGAATACAACCCAGGTGACACTGTGACTGTAGCCTTGTGAGACCCTAAGCAGAGGACCTAGTTAAGCTGTGCTTGAATTTTTGACTCACAGAAACTGTGAAATAATCAGTGTTTATTGTTTTAAGTGGCTACATTTGAGGTAATTTGTTACTCAATAGAAAATGAATACATGACGCAGATGTACTTTTTACATTTTCTTTTATTTTCTTATATGTCAATGTCACTTTCCTTGTATTTGCTATGTGAAAATTCATTTGATTAAAATATTTTTAATCTTCTAAAAAGTTAAAGAGCCAAACTGCCAAACAGATTTCTTTGGTTTTTGTCTTCCCATCAAATGATAAATGTTAAGTGTATGTTTAAGTTTATAAAAAGCCATCACATAATTCTTCAAAATAGTTGTACCATTTTATACTCCCACTAGTGCTACGGGAATTCTAGTTGGCCCACTTGTTATGGTCAGACTTTAAATTTTAGCCATTCTAGTGGGTGGGTAGTGGTATTGCATTGTAGTTTTAACTTGCATTTACCAGATGAAAAATGATGTTGAACATGTTTTCATATACTTATTAGCTATTTATATATCTTCTTTTGTGAAATGTGTGCTCAAATCTTTTGCTCACTTAAAAAAATGAATTGTTTGGTTTATTATTGAGTTGTAAGAGACGTATATATATTCCAGATACAGATTTTTTTTTGGTCAGATATATTGTGACTATTTTCCTCTAGTCTGTGGCTTGCCTTTTCCTTTGAAAGATACATGGAATGGTATTTTTCAAAAAGCATAAGGTTTTAATTTTGATGTTGTTCAATTTGTGAGTTTTCATTTTTTACTCTGAGTTCGATTTGTGAGTATTCATCCTCTGTCTAAGAAATCCTTGCCTATCCCAAGATCATGCAGATTTTCTCCAATGTTTTCTTCTAGAAGTTTTATAATTTTAGCTTTTATGTTTGGGTCTTAAACCCTTTTGAATTAATATTTAAAGTTAAAAATTGTGATAAGATACATATAACAAAATTTTGCTGTTGAATTGTACACATTCTCAGGTATACAATTTAATGGCATTTAGTTCATTCACAGTGTTGTGCAACCATCACCACTATATTTCTAAACTTTTTCATCACTGTAAGTAAAAACTTTGTAATAATTTCCCATTCTCTACTTTTCCTAGCCCCTGGTATCTGTGTTCTACTTAATTTCTCATGTATTTGTCTATTCTCGGTATTGCATGGGAATAGAACCACACCATATTTGCCTTTTTATGTCTGGCTTCTGTCACTTAGCATAATTCATATTGTCTGTATCTTAAGTAAGTTTTGGTAAGATATTTTTTGAACTTTTAAAAAAGATTTTATTTTATTTTTAAAAAGATTTTATTTATTCATTTGACACAGAGAGAGAGAGAGCGAGCACACAAGCAGGGGGAGCAGCAGAGGGAGAGGGAGAGGGAGAAGCAGACTTCCCGCAGACCAGGGAGCCCGATACGGGGCTTGCTTCCAGGACCCTGGGATCATGACCTGAGCTGAAGGCAGATGCTTAACCAACTGAGCCACTCAGGTGCCCCAATTTTATTTATTTGAGAGAGAGAGAGAGAAAAAGGGAAAGGGAGAGGGAAAGGGAAAGGGAGAGAATTCCAAGCACACTCCACACTGAGCACAGAGCCCATCTTGGGGCTCAGTCTCAGGACCCTGAGATCATGACGTGAGCCGAAACCAAGAGTTGGATACTTAACCAACCCAGACACCCCTGAACTTTTTTATGTAAGTTATCCATCTTATATATTACTGGCATAGGTTATTCATGGTATTCTCATTCTTTTATTGTCTGTTGAAATGTTGCAATAACCCATCTTTTATTCCTAAGAATGGTAATCTGTGTTTTCTCTCCTTTGCTTGATTTGTCTTACTAGGATTTTTTTTTTCTTTTAAGTAAACTCTATGCCCAACGTGGTGCTTGAACTCATGACTCCAGTATCAAGTGTTGAATGCTCGGGGCACCTGGGTGGCTCAGTCGGTTAAGTGGCTGCCTTCAGCTTGGGTCATGATCCCGGGGTCCTGGGATCAAGCCCCACGTCAGGCTTCCTGCTCGGCGGGGAGCCTGCTTCTCCCTCTCCCTCTGCCTGTCTCTCTGCCTACTTGTGCTATCTCTCTCTCTGTCAAATCAATAAATAAAATCTTAAAAAAAAAAAGTTGAATGCTCTACCGAGTCAGCCAAACACCCCTCTCTTACAAAGATTTTTATTAATTTTATTAATAGTTTCAAAGAACCCACTTTTGGTTTTGTTAATTTTTTCTACTTCTTTTCTGTCATTGATTTCTTCTTTTTTAAACATGTCTTAAACCATCCAGGCAGCTTCTAGAGCTTGTGACAGGGCTCTTCTATCCAGCACCCCCCTTAATTGAAGTATAGTTGACAGACAGTGTTTCAGTCATTGATTTCTGTTTTTACTTTTATGTATTCTTGTATTTTGAATTTAATTTGCTTTTCTTTTTCCAGTTTTTAATGTAGAGGCATAAGTTAGTGATTTTAGATCTTCCTTTTTTAACATAAGCATTTAAAGCTATAAATTTCCTTCTAAGGACTCCTTTAGCTGCATACTATAAAGTTTGATATCTTGTGTATTAATTTTAATTGAATCTAAATTATTTTCTAATTTCTTTTGTCATTTCATCTTTGACCAATAGATTATTTAGAAGTGTGGTTTTATTTTCAAATGTTGGGGAATCCTGTAGGCTTTTTAAAAAAATTTTTTATTGTTATGTTAATCACCATATATTACATCATTAGTTTTTGGTGCAGTGTTCCATGATTCATTGTTTGTTCATAACACCCAGTGCTCCATGCAGAACGTGCCCTCCTCAATACCCATCACCAGGATAACCCCTCCCCCTCCCCCAATCCTGTAGGCTTTTTAAAAATTGTAATTGATTTTGAGTTCTGTTGTGTTCAGATAACATTACTTTATAAGATTTCAATCTTTTGAAATTTCTTGAGACTTCTTTTATGGCCTAGCTTGTGGTCTTTCTTGATGAATGTTCAATGTATGTTTGGTTAGCTGCCCTGAACTCTAACCTGTGCCTTCTCAGCTTAGTGGAACTACTGTGTTTTGCTTGAACTGTAGCTCTCTGTGCTACTGTAAGAAAATTGTTCCCAAGTAGAGGGAAGGGACAACTGGGATGTCTCTGCATTTCAGTTTCCCTTTTTTCTGGGTTTGCATTTTTGTGTTGCCTTTTCCTAGTGCCTGAAAACTACTGCCTCATATGTTTTGTCTAGTTTTAGAGGGCTTTGTAGTAGAATGGTAAAGTTTGTTTCCATAACTCTGTCATAGTTGCAGGTGAAAGTTTGACAATATTAATGCCTAAAATTGAGAGTTTTTTTAGTTCTCTCATAAGTCAGAACCTGTATTTTGTTTCCAGTTAATGAAATTCTCATTTCTACTTCCTCATTTTCCTCTTCAGGTAACTCAGTAATATATATAACAAAGTTGTTCAACATGACTTTTGTTCCTGTTATCATCTATAGAACTGAGTCATATATATATTTTTAAAAAGTTAGGTACGATTTTTTTCTCACTTTATTATCAGTAAAATTGCTACTTTCATTTAAGTCTTTATTCTTGTCAGTGACCATTTGTTTCATCATTTTTTATCCAGCTTAAATGTTTAGCGATTTTAGTGTCAAATTTCAAAATAATTTACATTAAACCTATAAATATTTCTTTGTTTTCTATGATTACTTCACCGTTAAACCACAGGAGAAAAAAACACCTTTATATTTGGCTAAATATTGGGTAGATAATATTATTTTAAGAACAATTATACTTGCTTTCTATATTGACATTTGCTTCACTTCTTTGAATATAATGGCTTATTTTCTGTTTATTATCTTTTCTTTACCACTGATAATTGTATGTGTGCTTTCTGTGTGTGGTGAAGTCTGTTCACTTTCATTAGTTTTGTTTTTTCATTTAAGCAAACCAACTTATTTGTAGATTTTCTATTTCTTTTTTTTAAAGATTTATTTTTTATTGTTACTTTTTTAAAAGATTTATTTGAGAGAGAAAGGGAGAGATCACACAAGTGGGAGGGGCAGAGGCAGAGGGAGAGAGAATCTCAAGCAGACTCCATGCTGAGTGTGGAGCCCAATATGGGGCTTGATCTCATGACCCTGAGATCATGACCTGAGCCAAAACCAAGAGTCAGATACTTAACTGACTGAGCCACCCAGGCATCCCTATTTCTTTTTCTTAAGCTCCACTTCCCTGCTTTTCTGTCTCTGTCCTGATTATAGCTTATACTCATTATTATAATCTAGAGGATTTAAAAATAAAATGTAATTGTATTCAGAGTACCAAGTTTGAATACATATTTTTTCAGTTTCCAAAAATATATTACAAAATATAAAAATACAGAATACTTCATGAATTTGTGTGTCATCCTTGTGCAGGAGCCATGTTAATCTTCTCTCTATTGTTCTAATTTTAGTATATGTGCTGTTGAAGTGAGCACAAGTTTGAATATATTTTTACAAAAAACATAAAGTGTTAAAAATTGAAAATTTTCATGCTTCCAAAGTTATTTTGTTTTTATTTTTTTAAAAGATTTATTTATTTATTTTAGAGTGCAGGAGAGCACGAGCTGAGGGAGGAGGGGAGGGAGAGAAAGAATCTTAAGTAGATTCCCCGCTGAGTGAGGAGCCCCATGCGGGGCTCAATTTTATGACCCAAGATCAAAATCAAGAGTCAGATGCTCAGCCAACTGAGCCACCCAGGTCTTCCTATTTTTATTTTTATATATTTAAAATTATTGGGCACCTGGGTGGCTTAGTCGGTTGAGCATCAGACTCTTGGTTTTGGTTGGGGTCATGGCCTCAGGGTCGTAGGATTGAGCCTCAGGCTCTGCACTTGGTGGGGAGTCTGCTTGGGGTTCTCTCTCTCCCTCTCCTTCTGCCCCTCCCCCTGCTCACGCACTCTCTCTAAAATAAATAAATCTTTTTTAAAAAATTAGGCTAAATTAAAAAATTTTGTGATTTTAGATCTAAAAATCTAAGTATGTGTTTTTATAAAAAACATTTCCATTTTAGCATTAACTGTACAATTATCAGTATAAAAAGTTAGTCTATGGCCTTACATATGTTATGTCTAGACCTGCACAAAAATAAATTTACTAGTAATATGAATTCCTTAATTCTGTAAAATGTTCCTCAGCTGCCATGTGCTCTGTTATGAATACTGAGCTAAATGATGAATATCTTTCAAACCATGAATTAGAACAGAAAGAAATCAAGTAAATAGTTAGTTTGGCTGTATTTGGAGCCAGTACTTGTATTAGCCAAGAAATCTTATTACATTCATGTTACCCGAGAGGAGGAAGGATTTGACAGGTTAATTAGTCTTTTTGCTTACGCCTAAGACCTTTTGCTGTTAAAATATTTTATAATCTCAGCAGGGTTCTTTCAGAAGTTTGCTGTTTCAGAGTCTGTAACAGCAATCGGACATGGTTGTCTTCTTAAAAAATACATAGGAAGAAAAAAAATACATAGGAAGAAAGATGTGGGCAAGTGTTTTCCTGCGGTTTGAACAGTGTAAATTGTAAGAATGGATTTTTAGGGTTGCACTTTGTCAGTCAGTGCAGTACTTCAGATCTCAAGTGTGACAGAGGGAACCCACTTCTTTAGTGAATTTATTTTTTGTGTTTATGGTTTTGCATAACTGCTAAAATGAGAAGCCCATAGCAGAGACCTTTCTTGCCTGGCCCTAAGGGTGGTAATGCAGTCGATAAATAGTTGTTGTGTGAACAAGTAAGAAAAGATTGTTTGATTTTCCTTCCCTCAAGTTGTTGAGTGCTGTCCAATCCCAGGGAAATGTTAAGCTTTCCTATCGCTGACAAAGCTAAAGGAATATTGGCACAAATGTATTATAATGCCAGTAAGTTTAAAGAAAGTGCTCTCTGTGGGGATATGTTAAACCCTAGGAGTTAAGAGTGATACCTTCTTTGGGTCAGATGAAGGACATAAGATAGGGTTCTCATTCTCTCAAAATCAAATATTTTCTAACCTTTAGCATTATTTAAGGAGCTCCATGCTCTCTCTCCTCTCCCAATTTATTATTGCACAGCAGGCTAGAGAGAAATGTATTTGCTATTGTCAGAATCTTCTGCTGAAAGGTATTTATAGCACAGCAGTTCATAACATTGATTCTAGAGATTACTTCAGTTCACTAACTTGGCTGAACACAGGAATACTTCCGGCTAGCATAATTCATATGTAGGGTAACTAGGTGCAGATATATTGAGGAAAGGGTACTTTCCTCTTTACTATCCCTTTAAAGATTTTAACCTCTTTGTGTATGTGGGTTTTTTTTTAATAATGGGAATTATAATAATAACACATGTATTATAGGACTATGATGAGGACTAGATTGGTATTATGTGTAGAGTGCTTAGAATAAAATCCAGTACATAGTAAGTACTTATAAATGTTGGTTGCTGTTATGTCATCATTATTATATTACTATTACTATTACTATTACTCAGGAGAATGGGCTTGGGTATTAGAGAATGGACTGTGTTGAGTAGAAACTTAGGGCCTGGCCTTAACTGCATGGCCTCGGCTTGGGATGGGGATAGACCATGGCTGGTTTCTTAGTTGTGGGAGTGTGGGCTTTTGTGACTGACCCTGATAATATCATGAAACTTTCCCAAAGTGGGACTCAGGACTTATTGAGAAGTTGTAGATTTCTGAAGAGTGTTTCCATTTTCAGTAGGACTTATAGAGAGCAGGGGATTCTGAAATAGGAGCTGTGAGAGCCAAGTGATTAGACTGGTAATGGGAGGAATTGAGTTTCTGTAGCTACTAGGTGAGAGTGAGTTTGCTTGGGTAATAAGTACAGTGGCTTTCAAATTTTTTAGATTCTGACCCTTAATAAAAAATAAATCTTACATTGCAGCCCATCACATCTGTTTGCCCTTATATTTATATGTATTATCAGTAATAGATGTCACAAACATACATATTTCACAAAACAGGTCTTATTGTATGAAGCACTCTAGTATTTTCTATTCTATTTCATTCTCTTTCCCTTTTTAAGAAAATGTTGGACTTGACTTCTAAATTGATTTTATGAGTTACTAAAGAGTTGTGACCTGTAGTTGAAAAAGTATTGGTTGGGATAGGAATTAATCCTTTGAATGTTACCCTAGAAAAATAGTTTGACATACTTTGTCATCTAAATAAATGAGAGGAACCCTTCAGAGTTGGCAGGTTCTCTGAAGCAGGGGACCAAAACTTTTGCTTATTCTGGTTCCTTTAGCTCCATTTGATCACTTGGCTTTACCTGAGCACTTGGCTTTCTTCAGGCCAGGCTGTTTTTGTCAGATGGTTTCTTGTATGTTTGGGCTTCTCTCCTCCTCTACATTGGGAGCCAGCTCCTGGAGGGCAAGAACTATAATAATAGCTAACACTTTTGGGCACCTGGGTGGCTCAGTCGGTTAAGCGTCTGCCTTCGGCCCAGGTCATAATCCCAGGGTCTATGGGATCGAGCCCCGCGTTGGGCTCCTTGCTCGGTGGAGAGCCTGCTTCTCCCTGTCAAATAAATAAATAAAATCTTTGAAAAAAAAAATAGCTAACACTTCTAGAGCACTTCCTCTTTGCTAGGCACTTTTCTGCTTTACTTATATTAATCTTCACCACAACCTCTTTATTAGGTACCTTAAATTATTTTCATTCTACAGATAGGGAAAACAAAGCATATGGAAGTTAAGTAGCTTACCCTTCATTAGAGTTCTTCTGTAGCTTACCATAATGTCTTGTGTAATATCTGCCATACAAATGATTTCATTAATATTTATTGACTGAAATTAAACCAAATAGTTTCTGGGTTTATTTTCTTAGCTTTCCTATGGCTTTTCTCACTACAAGTTTATTCAAGTGATTAGAGAGTAGTAGAAATTGAATTAAAAATGATGCTGAACTTTGTCTAAGGAAGGAATACAGAGTTTATTTAAATTGGTCAAATTCAGAATTTGAATAATGGCTATGCTTTGAGCCCTAACATTAAGACTGTCATCCTCCACCGGACATGGGTTTGAGAATGAATAATGTTGCAGAAATACCCACATATTTAGCTCCTTAATTTACTGATTTGGGATCTTAGTATGCCTTCTTCCAGTCCCCTGCCCACTGCAGCAGCTGTTCTATACTGGCCCACGCCTCCAGAGTTAATGGTATTTCTGTCACAGTGTGAGTTTTCAAGTTGGTATGTACAATTTTTGCCAGAGTCTTCACTGCTACCAGGCCTCAGGGTTGGAGGTTGCAACTGACTTGTGGGGGGGGGGAGTTTGGTGCTTGTCACTGAGGAGGAACAAGGTGCTCTCTGACGCTCTGATTTGTTACAGGCCTAGTGTGAATGATGTCAGGCAGATCAGAGGACAGCTGATTCATTTGGGATCTGGGACTCCTCACTGTGCCTCACTGCTGCCTCCTGGGCTCTTAGGTCTTTTGTGGAGGGGGTGGGGGGAAATTCTGAATATTATGTTTTTGAAGAACAGTGCTCTAATTTTTCTCTTAAGTTTGGGAAGCCTTTGTAAGTTTCCTTTGGCTTATAGACCGCATACCCCTTGTGTGAGAGAACTTCCTGCCAAGACTCCCGAGTGTGAGAGGGCAAAAGCTTTGAGTAGCCAGGAAAATGATGAAACGGAGGAGAGAGAGACTGGGAGCACCATGTCTGCGGATTCAGTAAGGAGGCTGGGGTATCTGAGTGGAAACTGGCAGATGTTAGGAAAAGAACTAATGCCAACTAACACACTTTATTTGCTTGGATAAAGACTCTGCTTTGGAGATGCCTGTCAGAAAGAGGGCTGAGCTGGCTTCACAAATTCAAGGTCAAAACACTGGTTCCTGGCAGGGGCTCACGGGGCTTCTAATTATGAAAATTGAGTTAGATACCATTTTAGGGGTGCTTAGGTACCTGGGGAACTGGGTTAACAATGAAGATCTTTCTTTCCTGCCATGAAAGCAGATGTATATTTAAACTTAGTGTCGAAGCTGCATATACAAGCCCATGAATGTGAGAAACAAATGGAAATGAAAGTATCTTCTCCTTGGACTAGAGAGGGTATTGTATTTCTGCCCCTGGCCTGTCAGCTCAGGACCTCAGATCTGCCCTTGCAGATCCAAGTCTGAGTCCTTTAGGGTGTGACCTGAATTTTATTTCTGTGTTGGCCAATAGAGAAATAAAATAGAAATAGAAAAATACTTAGATAAGGATTTCATAGCTGGGGAATGGAAGATGGCTTCCACGTCAGGGTACCTTTTCCAAGAGCTGCTCAGGCTTATTTAATGAAGAAGTGCAGAGTGCATTGATCAGCAAAGTAGGAAACCAGGGAAAGAAGTGTCCTAGAATCCATTCCACTTCAGTGATCTGTCTTGAACTGCCTTTGTGTAACTCACAGGCTGGAGGGCGTGCCCTTGACTTTCTCCCTGTGAATGTTAGAGCTTACCTGGAGATAGTGTGGTATACTTGAATAGACACACTTCTTCAGTGGGGTTCCTTTGGGTCATTGCCTTTCTGTGTTAGTGGATGCTCATTGATTAAAGTAATGATTCAACCAGACTTTGGAAGACTGGACTTGTCTGAAGTATATAATTGGAAAGATTGGCCTATGTTTAAAAAAAGTGTTTATTCTCCTACTAAGACTAAAAGTTAAAGACCATAAAAAAGAAGCTTTATGGACTAAAGTGTCATTTAAAGTGAAGAGGATTTGTTACCAAATTGTAAATTTTTTAAATTAAGTTTGTAGTTTAAGAGAACATAAGCGGTCAAAATCATGCTCTCTCCAAATGTTGTTGGTGCACTACAGTAATCATTGTATCTGTTTTAGTGACTTTGAATTTAGCTTAGGAAAATTCCCCTTGAGGAACTAGTAAGTAGTTTATAAATCACTTTTCCCTTTTCAAACAATCCTTTTTAAACTCTAGCCTCATTGTATAACCAGTTTGCCAAGGAGTTAATTACTAGCAAATAATGAGATTTGGAATCACAGATCTGTACCTCTGAAGCAAATAATACATTATATGTTTAAAAAAAAGAAGAAGAAGAAGAAGATAGCAGGAGGGGAAGAATGAAGGGGGGGAAATCAGGGGAGGAGATGAACCATGAGAGACTATGGACTCTGAAAAACAAACTGAGGGTTCTAGAGGGGAGGGGGGAGGGGGGTTGGGTTAGCCTGGTGATGGGTATTAAAGAGGGCACGTTCTTCATGGAGCACTGGGTGTTATATGCAAACAATGAATCACGGATCACTACATCAAAAACTAATGATGTAATGTATGGTGATTAACATAACATAATAAAAAATGAGATTTGGTTCTCATAGATTTATAATCTTAATTATATATTCATCAAAATGGCTAAGGCTCATTTTATGTGTTAAGATTTGAAACTCTAAAATTTTGTATAAGCAATATTGTTTAGGTTAATAAGAACTGTCTTATTGTATGTTCTAATTAGCTCTAGCTTATATATACTAGGGAGCTGATTTTTGAAATAGTTCTTTAGAAAAGTGAAAATTCTTTTTGAAAGTGAGAAATTAAGCCAAAGTTGCTTTTTGCAGTTCTTGTAATTTTTATTAATATGTTGAGTTTGTGGAAATTTGGGCACACCTGGAATTTAAAATACTTTTCTGCCCTCTGTCTTTCTATCCTTTTATATCCACATATTGTGTACTCATCTGGGAAATATGCTGAAGCCAGCTAAAGGGATAATTAGTAGGAAGGTCAAGATTTCCTTTGAGTATATGTAATTAAACACAAGTAGAATGTAACCGTATATAAACAGTAATAACAGTACAGGAAACTAATATTTTTAAACAGGTGCTTATGCGATACTTTTTTTAAATCTTTGAAATGAAATATTGTGGCTAAATATGGTATTTGTGTAGAAAGCCATGTTCCTACTATAGCAAATTAAATGCTGTGCATCTGTCAATTATTTTTCATCATCTGTGACATATCAATCAATGATCAACAAAGTAGAAGTCATATTTACCATCTGTTTTCAGTCTAATGATGTTACTTACTTAATAGTCTTCGTTAGGACTTAACACATTATCGAGATGGTTAGGTTGTTTTTAGCGGAAAAAACCTAAAAAACTAAAATTTAAGTAGAAGCAAAATTTATTATACAGAGTTAAGTGATGTCATTTGAGGTTTCATTAGGCAAAAGTTAGCTAAATGAGTTGGTATTATGGTAGATATAATCTAACTATTAATGTTTTACTTTTATGGATAGATACATTTCTCTAGGAAGTTTTAGTCATTGACACAAAGTATTACTTACTGCTTGCTAATTGGTGAGTTGTAGTAGATTTTTTCCAGAAACCAAATCTAAATACTTTCAATACCCAAAGCTTACATTTTTGGTTTTAATTCTGTGGATTAAATTTTAGTCTCAATGGTCCCTGTGTGCCAACATTGACCTGAAGTATGATATTCGAGAATGATTTTTGACCACTTTTTTTTTGAGCCTCTTGCCTAAACTAACCCACTTTGAATATGTTTCTTTTTGGTTGAGAAATTATCCCTGACCCTGCTTTTCTCTACCGTGGTATGTTGTCAGAATCTCTACTCTTTGCCGAGGATCTGAAGTAAACCAGCACATGTTTTCACCCACATCAGCTCCAGCCCTGTACTTCACTAAAATCCCATTTAGTGCTGATTGTGCCCTGGCTACTTCTCCTCTTGCCTTTTTCCTGAACCCACAAGCTCATAGCAGTCCTGGCAGTCCCTGTTCCAGCCGTGCACTGCAGTGGAGGTAAGGAAACCTGCTCTGATGTGAATGTAGGCCTTGGTGATTGCTTTTGGCCTAGTAGCTAAAACCCAAACCTTTCTCCTTAATAATGGGGAGAAACAGAATAAAAGTCACAGAGAAGAGTAAGGGGAATGTATGTCAGATATTTCTGCTATATTCAAAATTCAAGAGAAAGAAAGCATATCAGTAGACAGTTATGTGCCCATTGTGACAGTAGGACAGCCCTGTGACTACTCCATGGGAGGAGCATAGTGTGACAGAATGCTAGAGCTTTCTAAAGGTTAACTAGTCCAAATGCCACATTTTACACAACAGGAAAATTTGATTCTGAAATAGGTTAAGTGATTTGTTCAGATTGCTGAAAATAACTCTCTTCTCCTCATTTCTTTCTGCCTTTTTATATAGTCACCATTTGAGTACATGCTATGTGCTAGACACTGTTTTAGGCATGGAAAACAGAAGAATGAACAGAAAGAACTAAAGTCTCTGCCCTCAGAGGAGCTTAGATTCTGGTGGAGGGAGACAATGAGTAAATATATAACAGATGGACAAATGTGATATTGAGAAAATAAAGTAGGTTGAGGAGAGTAGGGAATGTGAGACCCAGGGGTTGACATTTTATATAAGATGGTCAGGGAGGGTCCTCACTCATAAGTTGACATATGAGCAAAGACCCGAAGGTAAGTCACAGAGCCAGAATAGAGGTATCTGGAGAAGAGTGTTTCAGACAGAGGCAACAGTTAAGTGCCAAAGACCTCATCTAAGAGTTTGCTTTCATGTGTTCTTTGTTCAGCAGAGTCCAGTGAAGCTTATATGGAATGAGTTAAGAGGTAAGAAGTGGGAAATGAGGTCTGAGACATAGTGAGAAGCCAAATGGAATAGAGCTTTAAATCCATTGTAAAGATTTTTGTTTTTATGCTGAGTGACATGAGAAGCTGTTGGAGGGTTTGAAGCAGAAGAATATTATGATCTGATTTAAATCAGAAGGATCCCTCTGGCTATAGTTAGAAGGTTACTGGTATAATCTTGGTAAGACTCCGTGGTTGTTTGAACCCATGGTGGTACAGGTGGTAAAAAGTGGTCAGATTTGAGGATGTATTTTGGAGGTAGAATTGATAGGATTTGTTGATGGATTACATGGCAGAGTTTGAGAAAAATATGAGTGAAGGATGACTGAAGATTGGGGGATGAACAGCTAGAAAAATGTAAAAACCATGAACTGAGACTGGGAAACTGTAAGGGAACACTGATTAGACATTCAGTTAAAGATAGGTGAAATTTGGTGAAGATATATAAGGAATTATCAGTGTTTAAGTGAAACAAATGATTAGATATATGAGATCATCCAATGACTGTCTGTTGATAAAGAAGGAAGAAATGTCAAAGGATTGTGCCCTGAGGCCATCGGACTTTGAGAGCTTGGGGAGATGAGGAACTAACAGAGGAGAGACTGAAAAGGAGTGGGGCTTTTTAGGAATGAGAAGAATCAGGAGAGAGGTATCTTGGAAACTAATCAAAAAATTTTTCAAGAAGGAAAGTATGTTTGATCAATAGGTATTTGTTAAGCTTTTTGTTAGGAAAAAAAATTACCAGGAAAACCAGAAATTTGAGTAGAAGTAATATTTATTATATATAAACTTAAGTGACATTATTTGATATAGGAGCTCAAATTCCACAGACATATTATTAGTACAGTGTTAGACTGACATAGGACAGTGTTAGAGGCTCACTTCTTGTGAAGTCACCTTTCCAGAGGTACTAGACTTGGTGTGTGATGCTGAGTAAAATTGTAAGTTAGGTAGCACCCATGACCTAACGTGTTCCCCCTTCTTGGCACATGACTTGAAGTACTATCTCTTCACATCTGTGGTCTTGCAACTTAGGGCTTGAAAACTTCTTAAATTTTGTTATGTTTTTTCCTAGGCTTCTTCCCATGTCTGGTAACTGTGTTAGTGTTTCATTCCATTCTTCTTTTGTATCCATCCCATGCCAAGTACCAGTTCAGTGATACAGCAAGATGATTTTACCTTGTTGTTTGATGCATATGTTTGTATTTCTTTAAACATTCTTGAATTTTATTCTGGGATGCAGTTATATTATTCAGAAATAGTTTGATTCTTTCAAGGATTACTTTTTGGCTTTGTTGGGTGGGCCTAGAGCAGCATTTGGGGCTACTTTTTTCTTAATTCTGAGGCAGTGCTTTCTGAGTACTCTACTCAATGTCTATGCATTAATGAGTTTTTTTTTCCCCACTCATGCTTTTGGGAACATGATCTATTCCTGGCCCTATGTGAGCTCTGGGGAGTGTACTGCCTATTCATTTTCTTGGATAGTTTTCTTAACCACATCACTCAGCTGAAAATTCAAGAGGAACCCCCTTGCTGAGCTCTCTCTGTGTAGCTCTCTCCTTTCTAGTACTCCACCTTTCAAATTTTAGCCACCTTAACCTCCCCAGCTTCTCAGTTTTGACTCTTCAACTCAGGTAGACAGCTCGGCTCTTTGGGTACTCCCTGTGTTGCTTCCTAGAAATGTTTCCAGGTAGTAAGCTGGGGCAATCTTAGGACTTCCTTTGGAGCAATTTTAGGGCTTTCACTTTGTATGTTTCCCTTCTGTAAAATGTCTAAGAGCTATTGTTTCACATGTAGCATTTTGTTTTGTTTTGTTTTTACTTTTTGAGGCACAAGGGTGAATCTGGTCTCTGTTTCCCCATCATGGCAGGAAGCAGAAATCCAATCTTTCCTAATATTTTGAACTCAGGCTTCCATGATCAGAAGTGAAGACTGCTTCATGAGATTATTGGTAGACTGATTCACATGTTAGATAAACTAGTAGAAGCAGGACAGACTCTTTAATTGTTTTATCATGCTTAGTCAAGAAAGGTTGAGAAATGAAACAACAGAAGACTAAGAATAGGTAAAATTTGCCAAGCATTTACTGTGTGCTAAGCATTTTTCTAATCCTCAGAATACCTTGATGAGATGGTATTACAAGTCCATTTTATTGATGAAGTGGATCATCCAAGTCAATCTATTTATAGATGAAGGCACTGTGGTACAGAGAGGTTAAGGAAATTGTTAATAAGTAATAGAAACTGGCATTCAGCCCCACAGAATCTTATTACAATATCTGTTGTCTTAAACCCTCTGCTCTAATGCTTCTGATGGAACATGTGCTATTTTGTATTTAGTTAATTAACTAACAAACTCTGAGGACTTAATAGGTCCCAGGTAGCATTCTAAGCATTTAAAAATTTGAGGTCATTCAGTCCTCACACCAATTCTATGAGGAAGGGATTATTATTATGCTCATTTTGTGGGTGAGAAGACCAAGGCACAGAGAGGTTAAATAAATTACTCAAGATAAAACAGCTGGTAGGGGCGCCTGGGTGGCTCAGTTGTTAAACGTCTGCCTTCGGCTCAGGTCATGATCCCAGAGTCCTGGGATTGAGCCCGCCTCGGGCTCCCTGCTCAGCAGGAAGCCTGCTTCTCCCTCTCCCACTCCCCCTGCTTGTGTTCCCTCTCTCGCTGTGTCTCTCTCTGTCAAATATATAAATAAAATCTTAAAAAAAAAAACAAAAAACAGCTGGTAAGTGGCAGAGTTGGGAGTAAAACCTAGGCAGTCTGGCTTCAGAGATCATATTCTTTTTTTTTTTTAAGATTTTATTTATTTGAGAGAGAGAGAGAGCACGAGAGCAGTGGGGAGGGGAAGAGGGAGAAGCAGACTTCCCACTGAGCAGGGAACTCGATGCGGGGCTTGATCCCAGGATCATGACCTGATCCAAAGGCAAATGCTTAACACACTGAGCCACCCAGGTGCCCTGAGATCATATATATATATATATATATTTTTTTTTAATAGCACAGCTTATATATTTCAAATGAACAATAAATTAGTATCATTTACAGTATCTTAAGATAAATTGCCTTTGGGAGCTTCCTTTCCAGTACTTTGAGGTCTACAAGATGTATCTAGAAAATGTACTACTGTGGGAAATGACTGCTTAAATCGAAAGGGGGGGAGGGGGGAGGGCTTGTGGTTTCTTTTTTTGATTAATTGCTGTAACACTGTCCTCTGGGCGGCTGAGGGAGTTTCATGTTTTGTTTAGACATCATTAGGTGCCGGAGCTCTTGCAGGACAACTTTTTTATTTTATTTTATTTTATTGTGTTGTGTTAATCACCATACATTACATCATTAATTTTTGAGGTAGTGTTCCATGATTCGTTGTTTGCATATAACACCCATGCTCCATGCAATATGTCTTGCAGGACAACTTTGATGCTATATGAATTCTGCCATTTTGCTAGCACTGATTTGGCCCTCTTGGGTCCACCATTCCATTAGAACTACTAACTATTAACATTCATATTAATTTTTGTTACAAATCTTACAAAGGGGGGGTGCTTCTGGGTGTTTAGGTCCACATTCTATTTTAAGACTGTATATTAGGTTTTTATAAATTGTCCGAGCCCGTGGTGGCTGCCATCTTGTGTCGTTGTTGCTCGAAGGCTGGCCCCCCTGAGATCATATTCTTAACAACTATATTGTTCTGCTTCTCCATCTAAGATACTTCATTAATCTAATATAGCATATTCTGAATCTATATTATTTTGCCCCAGGTTTTCTCTTCCCAAAAAGACATGTTCATGACATTCTTTACTAAATTTCCCTATACTGGGGGTAGGAGTTGGTATTTTACAGTCTATTGTCACTTCCAGGCCCCTGCCTTTATTACCTTTTTTCTTCTTTTAGGCTTTGTTTGATTTTATCTTTTACCCCTGCTCATTGCTGTTCAGTTTTGTTCTCTCTATTCATATTCAGAGCCTAGGAGAGCATCAGTGCCTAGTGAGCACAATGATGCACTTAAATTCTACAAAATCCTTACCATGTAGATGTGTTTATTGAATACTGCTGTTAAGCAATTGAGCAAATTCAAGTTGAAAGAAGAGAAAAATGATTCTAGTAAACAATATGAAGAACTAAAAATTGAGAGCTACTGGCAATGAATTTGATCTCTATTTAAAAATAGATGAGCCAAGGGACGCCTTGCTGGTTCAATTGGTGGAGCATGCAACTCGTGATCTTGGGGCTATAGGTTTGAATGTAGGGAGCTAGGATTTGTACACTGCCATCTTGCAGTGGCCGTATTGAATTTGCCTTTTATTCCCATGGAGTGTAACTATTGATATGGGCTGAATTGTGTCCTCCTTAAAATTTGTATGTTGAAGTTATAACCCCCAGTACCTTTAATGTGACTGTATTTGGAGATAGGGTCTTTACAGGTTAAATGAGGTCATTGAGGTGGACCCTGGTATGAATGGTGCCCTATAAAGAGAGGATTTATGACAAAGACACAGAGGAGACAGCCATTTACAAGCCAGGTAGTGAGGTCTCAGAAGAAACCAACCCTACTGACCCTCCAGAACTGTGAGGAAATAAATGTCTTTTATTTAAGCCACCTAGCCTATGGTACTTTAGTTCTGGTAGTCCTAGCAAACTAAGAGCTATTGAGGCTTTTGGCTGCTTTGCCCTAAAGGGCTAGAAAATAGTATCCCTTTGCATGGTTGTTAGAACTGGCCCTCCTCAGAATCTTAACCTTCCTTATTGACTGCATCTTAGTCATGTGCTTAGAACCTTACAGATTGTTGCCCATAATAATTTGAAAAACAGTGAAGGCACAGCTTTAAAATGATGCCCACTCAGTCTGTACTACATTTCTCTTTGTTCCTTGATGAAAAAGGATAGATGGGTCTGTTTTAGACGAGCTTGATGATGGCTCTTACGTGTCTTGGTAGGGTCTAATCAACCTTAAGAAGCATGATACTTATGATAATGATTTGGGTTGAACTAATTAGCCTGTAACCTTCAGTCAACTTATATGTCTTCGAGGAATATGATTCCAGCCTATTGATTGGCACTCAGACATGGTTATTGCGTTGTTGACATAACCTGATTTGAAGGGGTGCTAGATGTGGTCTGTGGTGTAACCAGTGTCCCTGCAGAGAAGAAAGGCTGTTGTGTCTTTGGCTATTCACTGGCCCAGTTAGGCCTCCTGGGGAGGAAAGTTTGGTGTTGGCAACTTCCTGGAACACAGAATGATTTAGATTTTGATTCAGTTTTAAATTGCCATAGACTTTGTCAGCCCTGTAGTTGGGAGGATTTACAGCAAGAAATCCTTATTAGGGTTATACTGGAAGGGTTCTAACTCTAGCCCACTCCCTACTGTAGAGGAATTCTTTTCATACATTGTCTAGGAAAAAGCTATCCAGCCTTTGCTTAAACATCTTTAACAAGAAGTTCACTACTGAAGTTTGCAACTGATACTAATTCAGCCCTCTGACCACTCCCGTGTCACATGTGCGAGAGGCTTTTTGTAGACTTTTATGGCCAAGGACAGGTGTTCTTTTGGGCCTCCTCCAAAACTAGGCAGCCTTTGAAACCCCTTTTTGGTAGTGTCAAGATTGTTCCCTGCCAAAGAGAAAGCACTATTTTCATTTTAGCAACACCTGCTTTTCTTGTCTTTCTTTTTTTAAACAACTGCTTTTCAAAGTAACTCTAAAGAGGAATGTCTCCAGAACTTGTTCTTATCCTGGCCCTGTTGAAGGCAAATTATTTCATGTCTTTCTGCCTCAGTTTTCTACATCATTAAAATGGGGATAATAATAGGTTCTTCAAGGGTTGCTCTAAGGATTAGATGAGTCCATACAGGTAAAATTGCTCAGAATTCTACCCAGGCTGCTGTAACAGTTACTATGGTGCCATCTTTGTTGGAAAACTTGTATGTTGCTGGTCCTCACACTTCATTTTGCTATATGTTTTCTCATATTCTTATTTTCCCTTGGATAACTCTAGGTATCACTTATCATTATGTCCTGCCCATGGAAACTTTGTTACTGGCTAAGATAAGGCAGTGGCAGCTGGGTGCTCTTTTGCCCTCTCATACAGTTTCACTGATTGCTGCTAAAAATTGACCTGTTGGGGTGTAGCAGGATGTGGACTAAAATGAGAACAACTCTTTTGGGGCTATTTTTTGGCAGTAAGAAAAGTTCATCAGACTAGGTTTAAGGTGTTTCATTTTTCCTGTCCTCCTGTGTAAGGGAAAGAACAACTTGAGAGTGCCTTCAGGAGATAGGATTCTCCTATTAGGAAAGGGAAAGTACTTTTTTTTTTCCCAGTAGAAAGGTAAAATAATGAAGAATACTAGCTGTGACTTATCCTTTGTGTGGCAGAAAATTTTTCATAGATCCTGGCTTCAGGTAACCGTGAATAAACATACAGTTCTATTTGGCAGGATGCCAAAGGCTTGCTCTTAGATTAAGAAACTGAAGGTTTCTAGGATATTTTTGTTTCTGGAAGTAGGAAAATTTTGTTCACTTAAAAACTCTCTTTTTAAAATGTTGTATTATAGAAAATATCAAAAATGTTACAAAATAGAGTAGTCTCAGATTTTGAGTGTCTACTTATTATCAACTCGCGGTCAATGTATTATCTCCTCTGCATCTCTACCTAGTCCCCCTAACCTGATTATTTTATTTTATTTTTAAGATTCTGTTTATTTATTTATTTGACAGAGACATAGCGAGAGAGGGAACACAAGCAGGGGGAGTGGGAGAGGGAGAAGCAGGCTTCCCGCCAAGCAGAGAGCCCAATGTGGGACTTGATCCCAGGACCCTGGCACCATGACCTGAGCTGAAGGCAGACGCTTAACGACTGAGCCACCCAGGTGCCCCTAACCCGATTATTTTAAAGCAAATCCCAGACTGTGTCATTTTACCTGTAAATATTTCAGTTTGTATCTCTACAGGTAAGGGCTCTTTAAAAACATAAGCATATTACCGTTATAACACCTAAAACATTTAATAACAATATACCAGTATCATCAAATTTCCAGTCAGTATTCTTTCTTTTTTTGGTTATTTTTAAAGACTTATTTATTTATTTTAGAGTGAGAGAGAGAGCGGGAGGGAGGGGCAGTGGGGTGAGAGAAGGAGAAACTCCAAGCAGATGCCACACTGAGCACAGAGCCCATATAGGGTTGATCTCACCACCCCGAGATCAGGACCCCAGCCGAAACCAAGAGTCAGACTCTTAACCAACTGTACCACCCAGACACCCCTGTTTTATTTTTATTTTTTATTTATTTTTAAAAATTTTTAAAGATTTTATTTTATTTGAGAGAGAGAGAGAAAGTACAGAGGGAGGGTGACAGGGAGAAGCAGACTCCCCTCTGAGCAGAGAGCCCGACATGGGGCTTGATCCAAGGACCCTGAGATCATGACCTGAGCCAAAGATGCTTAACTGACTGAGCCACCCAGGCACCCCGTTTTTCTTTCTTTTTTTTTTAATCAATATCCAAACTATGCCAAACACAGTTCATTTGATTAATATGTCTCTTAAGTAGGGTGATCTTACCATTTATTACCTAAACTGAGAAACTTGATAATGAAAGGAGATTCTGTTAACAATTATACTGGGACAACAGGTAGAAACCTGATTGTCATGGGCAAATTGGGATGTCTGGTCACTCTGCTTCTAAGTTTCTTTTAATCTAAGTTTTTCCACCATTTTTCTTTTTCTTTTTGCATTTCATTTGTTGAAGAAACTGAGTTTGTCCTCTAGACTTTTCCTATATACTGGATTTTGCTTATTGCATCCCTGAGAGGTTGTTTAACATGTTTTTATGACCTCTGTATTTCCCGTAAACTAGTAGCTTGATCTGACTCTGGTTTGATTTGGGGGCCTGGGGAAGAACACTTAATAGTTGGTACAGTGTACAATTGTCAGGAGGCAGGTAATGTCAGATCTCTCCCATGTTTTGATAGTATTGGCCATTGATAATTATCACCATTATTTTATTAGGAGTTTGCAAAAGTGATATTCCCATTCCCTTTCCATCTTTTAGCTACAATACCTACAGAAAAGGAATTTCCCCCTCATTATCTATTTGTTACCCTTACTCTTGAGTCAATTTAGCTAGACTCTTTCCTGGCTCTTCAACCTGATGCCTCAAATGTCACCAGTTCCTTGGTCTTATTTCAAACCTGGTGACTACTGCTTTGTAGTGAAGATTGTATACTCACAGGAGCGCAACAGAAGATTTCCTTTGGAGCTTGCTGTTTAAGTAGCTGCTAACTGATTGCTGAGCTGAGGAGAACCTTGGCTTCCTCTTTTGGCCCCTAGTAGTCATCCTGGGGTACCTTTTATGTAGACCCTTGTTATGCAGGTGCTCCAAGAGGTGAGAACTGATCCAGATATCAAGAACCCAGCAGCCCAGGCAACCGCAAAGATAAATGTTATTTGTTCGTGTTTTTTTTTTTTTTTTAGGAGGGGCTCTTGCAGCAGCTTCTCTTTCATGCCCCTGGATGCTACCAGAGGAGGAACCAGTGCCAATCCTGATTGCCTTAGAGGGTCAATCCCTTCCCTTGTCTTGGTAGATAGGAGGTTTGGAGTTAGACAGTCCTTCTTTTGAGGAACTAGCACACTTGTGGAAGAGTCAAAAGACACAAATAATTTTCAATGATAGAGTTATCTTGCATAGAAGAGTTAATTTTCATGGTGTACCTTCAGGATAAATTCCTAGAATTGGGGATGCTGAGTCAAAGAATAAATGCATATGTAGTTTTATTAGCTATTGTCCAGTTTCCCAACATAGTGGTTATATCATTTTGTATTTCCACTAGTGGTGTAAGATAATGTCTACAGTAGTCCCCTCTTATTTGCGGAGGACCCAGTGGATGCCTGAAACTGCGGATCGTACCAAGCCCTATATATGCTATGTTTTTTCCTATACATACATACCTATGATAAAGTTTAATTTATAAATTAGGCACAGTAAGAAATTAACAACAATAAATAATTTTAAAATAGAAAAATTATAACAATATACTGTAATGAAAGTTATGTGAATGTGGTCTCTCTCTCAAAATATCTTTTTGTCCTGTACTCACCCTTCTTGTGATGATGTAAGATAATAAAATGCCTACATGATGAGATGATGTGAGGTGAATGATACAGGCATTGTGACATAGCATTAGGCTCCAACTCCCTGACAGTATTGTCTTCCCGGCTGTGGGTGACTGAAACCACTAGGTGTGAAACTTCGGGAGGGGCGGGGGGGGGGACTACTGTCATATGTCAACTATACTTCAGTTAAAAATAAAAAGAAATTAAAAAATAAAAAAGCAGGAGACCTACTGTATTTGCTCACAGCCTTGCCAACCAAATATATTATCAAGCTTTTGAATTTTTGCCAGTCTGATGGGTGAGAAATGATATCTGAGTAGCTAACTAAAAAAAAGGTCATATTAAGGGGCAACTGGGTGGCTCAGTTGGTTAAATATCTGACTCTTTATCTCAGCTTAGGTCTTGATCTCAGGTTCGTGAGTTCAAGCCCGGCGTGGAGCCTACTTTAAAAAAGTAAAATAAATAAAAATTTAAAGAGTAAAAAGTCATATTAAAATTATCCTTAAGGACGAAGAATGTGTTTTCCAACCTTATGTGGAGGGAATTAGTTTTCCTGTCCTAGGAAATGAGGTGGATTCATCCATTATTTCATTCAACTGTGTACTAGATCCTGTGAGTAGAGGAAAAGGCCTAAATTGGCAGTAGGAAAATTCCTAGCTCATGGTGGAGTGAGAGGTAATGCTTTTTATCCAGTAAGCTTTCAGCTTTCAGCCTCATTCATCTCTATTATAGCCATTCTGAGAACATTTAAGGTGATTGCTCTGGAGTTTAGCAGATATATATATTTTTTAAATATTTTATTTATTTGAGAGAGAGAGAGCAAGAGAGTGAGAGAGCGAGAGAGCACAGGTGGGGGAGAGGAAGAAGCAGGTTCCCTGCCAAGCAGGGAGCCCGATGCAGGGCTCCATCCCAGGACCCTGAGATCATGACCTGAGTCAAAGGCAGACACTTAACCTACTGAGCCACTCAGGTGCCCCCAAAATTTTTTTTAAAAAATATCTGCTAGGGGCACCTGAGTGGCTTAGTCGTTTAAGCGGCTGCCTTCAGCTCAGGTCATGAGCCCAGGGTCCTGGGATGGAGCTCCTCATCAGGCTCCCTTCTCAGCAGGAAGCCTGCTTCTCCCTCTCCCTCTGCCCCTCAGCCCCACTCGTGCTCTCTCTCTCCCTCAAATAAATAAATAAAAACTTAAAAAGAATAATTTCAAAATTGCAAGAATAGTTCAAAAAGTCCCCCACCCCCAAACCAGTAGCCAGCAAACTAGAGCCCGTGGGCCAAATGCAAGCTACAAGCCTGTGTTTGTACAGCCCTTGTGCTAAGAATGGATTTTACATTTTTGAAAGGAATGTTTTTTTAAAAAAACCTAAGGACTGTGTAACAGAGATCACATATGGCCTGCAAAGCCCAAGATATTTATTATCTGGCCCATTACAGAGTTTTCCCTAATCCATTTGAGAATCCATTCCTGACATGATATCCCATCACCCCAGAATACTTCAGCATGTACTTCCCACAAATACATTTTTGTAGCTATAGCCCTTAAAATCAGGAAATTAACATTGATAAATACCATCACCTAATTTACGGATTAATTCATATTACTCCACAAGTCCCAGTAATGTCTTTTATAACAGAAGAATCCAACAGAGGATCATGTGTTAAAATTTTATTTCTTTTAGTTTCCTAAAATTCAGAACAATTCTGTAGTCTTTTCTCAACTTTTATGACTTAGACACTTTTGAATGTTACAGGCTGGTTATTTGATAGAACGTCTTGCAATTTGGATTTGTCTGATATTTCCTCAGGATTCGTTTCAAGTTATGCATTGTTAGGGAGGAAAAACTTTTCCTCTACCCTCTTAGTTCAGTGCCTGGGGGCCTCTGAATTAAACTAACAAAAGAAAGATTAGCAGGAGAAAAGGCGTACAATGTTTATTAATATTTATATGCTTAGGAGTTCATAGAAAAGGAAATGTAACTCAAAGAACTGTTTAGACTCAGAAGCTTAAGTACCTTTTTACAAAGAAAAGCGGGTTTGGGCTTCAGGGGATGATAATTTGTGGGGCATATAGGAAATATGTGGAGGAACTAATGGAAAGTAAAGTCTGTTTATGCAAACACACTGTAGCTCTTCTCTCCCAGGTACAGAGGGACGGACATATTCCTCAAAGGGATATCTGCCTGGTTTCAGGCAGATAATGAGAGGGCAGAGAAGTCTTCCTGACTCTGTTGATTCTCATTTGCCTTTGGCTTAAAATAATCCTTTTACCAAAGTAGCATATTTTGGGGTGGCAAATTCTGGTCGCCTTCAGCATGTTTAGCAGGATGTTCCTTTTGCTGTTCCTGAAAAAGGATGGTGTGTTCTTTTGCATCCTATCAGGTGATACAGGCTTTCATTTTATCTCATTATCCTGATATTAACCTTGATCACTTGATATGCTACATTTCTGTGCTGTAGGGTTACTTTTTTTTCTCTCTCTCTATTTAGTATTTTGAGGGAAAGTTATATAACTTTCAATGAAATTATGTAACTACTCCATTTCTCAGCAAATTCTAATCCACTATTTTTAGCTTCCATTGATGTTTCTTGGCTGAATTGTTACTCTATACTGGTTGTCAAATGGTATTTTTCAAATTCCATCATTCTTTCTGCGCTCATCAGTTGGCATTGCATTATTAAGGGAAAGGTTTCTCTTCTCCCTGTTCATTTTTTCTCTTTCATGTATCAGCATGAATTCAGTGGGCTCTTATTTTGTTTAATGGGTTATAATCCATTTTTTTAAAGATTTTATTTATTTATTTGAGAGAGAGAGCACAGGTGGGGAAGGGCAGAGGGAGAGGGAGAAAGAAATGAAACAGACTTCACACTGAGCGCAGAGACTGACAAAGGGCTTGATCCCATGACTGCAAGATCATGACCTGAGCCGAAACCAAGAGTTGGATGCTTAACCAACTGAGCCACCCAGGTGCCCCTATTTAATGGGTTATAATCTATTAATAACATTATATATTTTGATGTTGAAATTGTACCATATTTGGTCAAGGGGAGTCTCTTCATGCTGGCTTTTTTTTTTTTTTTTTTTGGACATGTCCCCACCATTCTTTGAGAACTTTGTAACTTTCTGGCCCTGTAAGACATTCCTGGCTGGCTTATTTTGTACTCCCTACCCTAGCCCTTTTATTAGCCATTTCTCCAAGGAACATGGGTCCTTTTAGTGGGAATGGTATTTAAAAGCCACAATATTGACGATAGGCATGTTTGCTGATACTTGCGTTCACTGTTCCAGGGAATGTATACGTGTACCATGCATGTGTGTGTGACTTCCCCCAACCTCTTGGCCATCATCATCATCTAATGGCTTCTGGACTGAATTATTCAGGAAGGAAGAGGACGAAGGAGGATTTTTAATTCCACTACATATATTAGATGCAGCCTTAGATGCCTGCATAATTTTTAACAATTAAGTTTACTGTTATCATTTACATACTATAAAATCCAATTTTAAGTTATCCAGTGGTTTTTATCAAATTTGTAGAATTGTGCAGCCATCACCATAATCTAAATTTAAAATATTTCCATAACCCAAAGAGCTTCCTTGTGCCCATTACACAGTTGCACTCTTTTCTCCTAGGGAACTCTTACCTTAGGCAACCACTGATCTGATTTTGGCTGTATAAATGTGCTGTTTCTGAACATTTCATATAACTGGAATCATATACTTTGTAGTTTTTTTTTTGTTTACGGCTTCTTTTAGCATAATGTTTTTTGAGGTTTATTCCTTTTTATTGCTAACTAATGTTTCATTGTATGGATAGACCACATTTTGTTAATCCATTCACCAGTTGATGGACATTTGGATTGGTTCCAATTTGGGACTATTTGGCATAAATGTTGCTGTGAACATTTACATACATGTCATTGTGTGGACATATGTTTCCATTTCTCTTGGGCAGATCCTAGGAATGAAATTGTGTGGTATGGTAAGTTTATACTTTTTAAAAACCTCCAAACTGTTTTCTGCAGTGGCTGTATCATTTTCTATTCCCACCAGCAATAGTTGAGGGATTGTTTTTCTACCTTCTCACCAACACTAGATATACTGTCTTATTGATTATAGCCATTCTAGTGGGTGTGTAGTGGTAGCTTACTGTGGTGGGTTTTTTTTTTTTTCTAAGATTTTATTTATTTACTTGACAGAGAGAGACAGCGAGAGAGGGAACACAAGCAGGGGGAGTGGGAGAGGGAGAAGCAGGTTTCCCACTGAGCAGGGAGCCCGATGCGGGGCTCGATCCCAGGACCCTGGGATCATGACCTGAGCCAAAGGCAGATGCTTAACGACTGAGCCACCCAGGCGCCCCAGCTTATTGTGGTTTTGATTTGCATTTCCTTAATGATTAGTGGTGTGAAGCAGCTTTGTATGTAATTGTTGACCATACATATATCTTCTTAGGAGAAATGTCTTTTCAAGTCCTTTGGTCATTTTAAAATATGGTGTTATTTGTTGTTGTTGAGTTGTAGGAGTTCTTTATATATTCTGGACATTAATTTTCGGTAGTATCTTTGCATAGATTTTGTTCTGGTATTATTTGGATTACTAATTATTTTATTTTATTTTATTTTTAAGATTTTATTTATTTATTTGGCAGAGAGAGACACAGCAAGAGAGGGCACACAAGCAGGGGGAGTGGAAGAGGGAGAAGCAGTCTCCCTGCTGAGCAGGGAGCCGGATGCGGGGCTCAATCCCAGGACCCTGGGATTATGATCTGAGGCAAAGGCAGACGCTTAATGACTGAGCCACCCAGGCATCCCTGGATTACTAATTATTTTTAAAAGAGGTATATTCTCCCTAGTCTAAATGTTTGCAAGAAGTTCATGTAGAAGAAGGACCAAGGCAGTGACCTAGACTATATGGAAGTGTCTGTGGTTCATAAGGAAGCTCATTATATTGCAGTTTTTTTCTAACTGTAAGTCTATCCTTGGGCCTCTGCATTATGGTCCCAAATAAGGGAGTTTATTCAGGAAATAAACTCATAACCATCCATTCATTGTGTCTTTGAGTGGGTTCCTTAGTACTTACTGTCTTTCACTAATTCTCTTTTTTGATTATTTTACCTCAGAGTTTACCTCATCTGTTGAGTTTTAATAATTTTTAAAATTGAGGTATAATTGACATTATATCAGTTTCATACAGCATAATGATTTGATATTTATATATATTGTGAGCGATAACTACAGTATGTCCAGTTAACATCCATCAATCACCATACACAGCTACAAAATTTTTTCCTTGTGATGAGAACTTTCTTTTAATTAATTAATTAATTGAGAGGGAGAGAGACCGAGCGGGGTCAGGGGCAGGGGCAGAGGGAGAGGGAGAAGGAGAGAGAGAATCTCAAGCAGACTCTACACTGAGCCTGGAGCCCAACATGGGGCTCTATCTCACAACCTGAAATCATGACCCGAGCCGAAATCAAGAGTTGGGTGCTCAACCAACTGAGCCACCCAGGTGCCCCTGTGATGTAAACTTTCAAGATCCCCTCTTTTAGCTACTTTCAAATATGCAATACAGTATTATTAACTAGAGTCACCATACTGTAATTAAACTCCCATGACATTCATTTTATAACTGGAAATTTGTATCTTTTGACCCCCTCCACCCATTTTGCTGTCCCCCCCACCCCCTACCTCAGACAACTACAGTCTGTTCTCTAGATCCACAAGCTAAGTTTGTTCTAGATTCCACATATAGGTGAGATCATATGGTATTTATCTATTTCTGTCTGACTTAATTCACTTAGTATAACGCCCCTTGAGGTCCATCCATGTTGTTGCACATGGCAAGTTTTCATTCTTCTTTATGGATGAATAATAATCCACTCTATTATACCATATTTCCTTTATCCACTTATCCTTTCAACATCTATAATTTTAATTTATAAAATAGCTCATTAAATTATTTTCCATATCTATTCTTATTACTGCTGGTTTTGATTCATTAATTTTTATTTTTAAAATGTTATTTATATTTCTGATAAGCTAAAGTATTCTATATTTGGAAGTCTTTCTCAGATTTCTTTTAGTTGAGTTTCTTTCTCTTTCTCTTTCTCTTTCTCTTTCTCTTTCTCTTTCTCTTTCTCTTCTCTTCTTTCTTTCTGAGAGAGTGAGCATGAGTGGGGTAGGGGGAGAGGGAGAGAGAGAATCTTAAGCAGCCTTCATGCCCAGCCTGGAGCTCATCTAAAAACCATGAGATCATAACCTGAACCAAAATTAAGAGTTGGATTCTTAACTGACTGAGCCACCCAGGCATCCCAGTTAGTTGAATTTTGACCCAAAGAAATTCATCTTCCATCAATGATTTTATTGACTGACTTTCTTAGCATTAGAATTCATTTGCCCATTATAGAAATTTCCATCTAAGCTGCAAAATGCTTCTCAGTATGTTACATCAGATGATCTGATCACCCCAGCATTACTCCTAGAGCCCTCTCTTCTTCTGTTCCACTCTAGACTGAGTATTCTCCAGTCCTCTGGCATAGTTGTTGTCATGGTATTCCCAGTACCTCTCTCCACTGTGCGTTCTGAGTTCCCCAGGCCTTCTGCCTTCTTCTTAGTTTAATCTTTCATTTTTGTGGAGCATAGACACCCAGATTCTTAAAAGGAAACTGTGTCAGTATATGTTGCTTGAGTTCTCTTCCCTGACATATCTAAGTTTCTTCTTTCTTGGGCCTCTGAAGGCCAAGGATTGATTATATTTGCACATTTTTTTTTTTAGTCCTTTGAACCTCGCAATTAACAGTCACTAAAAACCACTGTGATAGAATTTGGCTACTGAAAGTGGGGGCCTGGTCCTTAAAGTAGCCTCTGTTTGTATTGCTGCTTCATAGAAACAGAACTGTGTTCTAATCTTCTCTATTATGGAAATTTGGGCATAGGCGAGACAGCTGGGCTATTTATTGAGGAAGGAGGCAGAAAAGAAGGGCTGTTACTAATGCAGGGTTTAATCTGGATGTTGGACTAACATACGGTGTCATTACAACATCTTTTTAAGTTTATTTATTTATTTAGGTAATCTCTACACCCAGTGTGGGATTCAAACTCATGACCCCAAGATCAAGAGTGGCATGCCCTTCTGAGCATGCCAGGAGCCCCTTCAAGACATTTTTGTATCTCCCTTTAACCAATAGCTCTCAAAGAAACTGGTCTGGAAATGTAACCTGGGAGTGGACTCATAATTTGGAATTTCCAAAGAAATGTAGAAACCATGGGAATTAGTAAAGACAAACCAAATTTACCACAACTTCCTAGACACTGTGTAATCAAGAATAACTTTATACTATTTCATTTTACCAGGGCCTGTATTTGTGGAGGGCCTCTTTAGTGAAAGTATACTTCATTCAAGGAAAAAATCTTTAGTCTCAGGATGCCTGGGTGGCTCAGTCTGTTAAGCATTTGCTTTTGGCTCAGGTCCTGATCCCAGGGTCCTAGGATCTTGTCCTGCATCCGGCTTCTTGCTCAGCGGGGAGCCTGCTTCTCCTTCTGCCTGCCACTCCCCCTGCTTGTGTGCGCTCTCTCTTTCTCTCTCTGACAAATAAATAAATAAAATCCCTTTGACTACCAAGTGATGTACTGCTTTGAAAATGTATGACAGGACCATTCTCTCTCATTCATTAGTTCTCCAAGTAATAATAGTGTATCAGCCATTGTCCTGGGCCCTGAAAATACAGACATGCTTAGAATATACAAATTCTGAAGCAGTGCCCACTCTTGGGCTTTTGAATTTCTCTCCCATCTCTATGGCCAGGTTTATTCATTTAGAACCCTGGGAATGTGAACATCAACTACAGTCACCAATGACAGAATTATCTGATCTCTAGATGGTGGGCACATTTACTAAGGTGTGGTGGGTAACTCTTTCTTCATCTTGAGACTGGGGGTGGGGACATGTTGCTGCTGCCATGTTAGGGAAACTTCCCACCATGTCACACAATTAACAGGGGAGGATATTGCACTGGTCTATATTTGGCCAGTTTCCCCCCCCTCCACAGGTTTTTTACTTTAAAACTGTTGATTCGTTCCAAGCATTCTGGGTCTTTTAAATCCATGTGGTGGTACCTTGGACATTGACATTTGAACTTTAGACCTGTGTTTATTTCTTTTCACTCTTAAGTTGTTATTGTTGCAGGTCGATATTGCTGAGACTTTTAGGTTTGGCTGTTATAAACTGCTACAAGCTGAATCATACTCTTGTTTTTGTGGATACATGCCTTCTGAATCATCTTTAGAACGGAGATCCACATTAAGAAAGTCCTACACATGATCTTAGCCAAAATGCCAAGAAGCAATTTCACACTGAGAAAGTCCTAGAGCAGAGATGTAAATTACATTCGGTTTTCAAAAAATGTTAGTACCTTATTGTGACTTAGGACAAACTACTTAGCCTCTCTGTGCCTCGAGTTCCTTGTCTGTATAAGGGGAATAATAATAGTACCTGCTTCATACGGTATGAGATACTACATGTAATACTTTAAATGGTGCCCAGTTAGCACTCAATAAATATTAGCTATTATGATTATTGCTTTATTTTTTTAAAGATTTATTTATTTATTTTAATGAGAGAGAACGAGAGAGAGAGAGAGAGAGAGAGCACATAAGAGGGGGGAGGGTCAGAGGGAGAAGCAGACTCCCTGCTGAGCAGGGAGCCTGATGTAGGACTCGATCTTGGGACTTCAGGATCATGACCTGAACCGAAGGCAGTCGCTTAACCAACTGAGCCACCCAGGTGCCCCTATGATTATTGCTTTAAATGCATAGCTAAATTCAATAGACTGTTAAGAAAATGCCAAGGGACCCAAATCTAAGAAAACAGTACCTGAACAGTGGAAACCAGTGTGGAACTTCTAAGAAAGTGGGATAAGGAAGAAGTGTACTGGGGCGCCTGGGTGGCTCAGTCGGTTAAGCGACTGCCTTTGGCTCAGGTCATGATCCTGGGGTCTTGGGATCGGGGCCCGCGTCTGGCTCCCTGCTTGGCGGAGAGCCTGCTTCTCCCTCTCCCTGCCTACTTGTGTTCTCTCTCTCTCTCTCTGTCAAATAAATAAAATCTTTAAAAAAAAAAAAAAGAAGGAGGAAGTGTACTAGTTTTGATGTCCTTTAGGGAAAAGAGGATAAAGGCCTTGAGCTTGTTTGGGGTAGGGAGACTCTAAGGTAATATAGAATTGAGATCCCATGTATAATTAGGACCCTCAGAGGACCTTACCCTCAGTGGACTAGGAAAACGGTTTACCGCTGGCATGGAGAGATGAAGTTCTTTAGTCTCATCTCGGTTTTTATTTTATTTTATTTATTTTATTATTTTTTTAAAGATTTTATTTATTTATTTATCAGAGAGAGAGCACAAGGAGGGGGAGCGGCAGGCAGAGGGAGAAGCAGGCTTCCTGCTGAGTAGGGAGCCCGATGTGGAACTCGATCCCAGGACCCTGAGATCATGACCTGAGCTGAAGGCAGTCGCTTAACCGACTGAGTCACCCAGGCGCCCCAGTACACTTCCTCCTTATCCCACTTTCTTTCCAACCCACTGAGCCACACAGGTGTCCCTCATCTCCATTTTAAATAGGGCTCTTAATAATAAAAACTTTCCTTGAGAATTTTTAACTGTAGGCTTTTATTCAAGTGAATTTGGAGCCTGGAGTTTACAATGTATATGTGGTCTAGGAACTGATTCTGAGGTGGTGATAACCTTGACAAATCTGTCAGAAAGAAACTCAAAACTTCATTTAAATGACACACCCTGGAATCAGGTAGTGCAGAGTTTCCATATATAAAGCCAAAATGAAGGTGATTTCACAGTACAAAATTATATATCATACAAGGAAAAAATCTACCGCAAATGAGATTCAATAGAAAAAAAGAAACAATAAGCCTGAGAACTTCAGAAAGTAACCACTATGGATAAAGATTATGAAATAAGTATATTTAAAATGAATAAAAACATAAAAGACACAAGAGAAAAAAGACATATTTAGTAAAAAAGATCAGGCATATTTGGGAAAAATGTGAATTAGAATTCAATAAATTAAATATGTTGTGTCATTAAATTTGAAAAGTTAACAGTCAGGTTATATAGTAAAGCTGTGGACAAAGTTAGTAAACTTTTATCTAGAGTGCAGCACAGAGATGGAAAGATGTAAAGTACGACTGAGAGCTAAGAAGTATGGAAGGTACAGTAAGAATGTCCAACAGAATATAGAGAAATGGGGGAAAGGCAATATTTATAGAGATAATGATTGAGACCTTCCAGAATTGATTAGAAATAAAATAACATCATGAAGTACAATAAGCAGAAATAAATCTCCATCTAGATACATTGCAGTAAAATGACAGGACCATAAAAACAAAAGTCTTGAAAGAAATTAGAAAACCCTCAAGAATCCACAAAAGCTAAAAGAACTCTAACAAATGAGTTCAGTAAGGAAGTCCACCCAAGAAAATTGAAAACAGATATACACCCAAATACACAAATGTTCATAGCAATATTATTTAAAATAGCCATAAAATAGAAACAACCCAAATGTCCATCAGTTTTGAATGGATAAATAAAATGTGGCATATTCACACAATGGAATATAATTTAGCCATAAAAAGAAATGAAGTACTGATAAATACTACAATGTGGGTGAATCTGGACATCATTATGCTAACTGAAAGAAGCCAGACACAAAAGACCACATAATGTATTATTCCGTTTCTATGAAATATCCAGAATAGCTGAGTCCATAGAGATAGAGAGTAACATTGGTGGTTGCCTGGTAAGGGAGGTGGGGGAAGAAGGGGGAATGGGAGTGACTGTTTATGGTTACAGGAGTTCTTCTGGGGGTAATGAAAGTGTTCTGGAATTAGCGGTGATGGTCGCACAACTTTGCAAGTATACTAAAACCCCTGAATTATATACTTTAAAAAGTTGAATTCTGTGGTATGTGAATTATATCTAAAAAACAAGGTTAATGGTAAAAAAAAAAAAAAAAAACTAGAGAAAAAAAATTAACTACAAAGGAATAACAATCCTAAAAGCAAGCTTCTTCTTTTTTTTTTTTTTAAGCTTTTATTTATTTGACAGAGAGAGACACAGTGAGAGAGGGAACACAAGCAGGAGGAGTGGGAGAGGGAGAAGCAGACTCCCCACTGAGCAGGGAGCCCCATGCGGGGCTCGATCCCAGGACCCCAGGACCATGACCCGAGCTGAAGGCAGACGCTTAACGACTGAGCCACCCAGGCGCCCCTAAAAGCAAGCTTCTTAACTGCAATAACAGGAGCCATAAAACAATGGGATAATATCTTTAAGATACTGAGAAGAAAGTCACTCTCAATAAGAGGGTGTAGGATTCCATACCTGCTTAATTATCCTTGGAAGTCATTGAGCAAAATAAAGAATTTCAGACAAAGATCAAAATTGAGAAGGTTTATCACTATCAGATTCTCACTGAAATCATTGCTAAGAAAAGAGGAAGAAAGGTGTGAGATCTAAGAGGAAATACTGAGCAAAGAAATTGGAAAATCTATGAGTAAATTTAAGTAAACAATTCTTGCATAGAACACTAATAATTATTAATTTGACAGTATAAAAACAACCTAGACCTGAAATACTGGACCAAATAACATGTAAGTTGAAAGGGGATAGGGGAGAATTGGAGTTAAGATCTTTTAATTTTGTTCAGAAGAGTTGAGATGCTGGCTAACCTTAGACTTTGTTAGACAAGAATACGTGTTAAAACTTTAATAATAATGGGGATGCCTGGGTGGCTCAGATGGTTAAGCGTCTGCCTTTGGGTCAGATCATGATCCCAGGGTCCTGGGATCAAGCCCCACATTGGGCTCCTGGCCCAGCAGGGATCCTGCTTGTTCCTCTCCCTCTGGCTCTCCCCCTGCTCATGCTCTCTCTCTCTCTCTCTCTCTCTCTGTCTCTATCTCTGGGTCTCAAATGAATAAATAAAATCTTTTTTAAAAAACTTTAATAATAATTACTGTTTTTTAAAAAAGAAAATGAGTGTATAATTTCCAAATCAATGAAGGAGGGGTTAAAAAATACTTGACTAATCCAAGAAAAGCTTCCATCAAAAAAAAAAAAAGAAAGAAGAAAAGAAAAGGTAGAGTAAGGGAGATTAGGGCAGGGCAGGTCACAGTATCATGGGGAAATAGGTAAATCACATTTTAGTAGGTCTTGAAAGAGGTAAGGGATTTTTGCCATTGTATTACGGGGGAAAGGGCATTTCAGGTAGAGGGAATAATTCATGCAATGACTGTAGTAGCTAATGATCTCTATGTGAAATTGGCCTTTGGAAGGTTTGGAGCAGAGTAAAATAATCTCATTTATGTTTTTAAAAGATCACTATGACTACTTGAGAATAGACTGGGAATAGGAGACAAGAGTAAACCAGGGAGAATAGTTAGGAGGCTGTTGAAATAATCCAGGCAAAAGATACATAATGGGTTTATTTCCAAGCAGCACCCTTTCTTGACTGAGAAAACACACCTTTTCTCCCACTCTAGCTTCTCAGTCTTTTTTTTTTCTTATTTATTTATTTATTTATTTATTTATACTGATTCACTTACTTACTTTTTAAATTCTGGTATAATTTGCTATGTTATATTTGTTTCAGGTGCACAATACAGTGATTCAACAGTTCTATACATCACTCCGTGCTTAGCGCTGATAAAGTGGACTCTTAATCCCCATCACCTGTTTCACCCATCCCCCCACCTTTCTCCCCTCTGGTAACTGTCAGCTTGTTCTCTATAGTTAAGATTCTGGGTTTTTGGTCTCTTCTTTTTATTTGTTCAATTGTTTTGTTTCTTAAATTCCACACATGAGTGAAATCATATAGCATTTGTCTTTCTCTGACTATTATTTCACTTAGCATTTTACCTTATAGGCCTATCCATATTGTTGCAAATGGCAAGATTTCATTCTTTTGATGGCTGAGTAATATTCCATAGCATATATATACCACATCTTCTTTATCCATTCATCTATTGATGGACACTTGGGTTGCTTTCATATATTGGCTATTGTAAATAACACTGCAGTAAACTTAGGGATACATATATCTTTTTGAATTAGTGTTTTTGTACTCTCTGGGTAAACACCCAGTAGTGGAATTACTAGATCATATGGTAATTATATTTTTGATTTTTCAAGGAACCTCCACACTGTTTTCCACAGTGGCTGCTCCAGTTTGCATTCCCAACAATAGTGAATGAGCGTTCTTTTTTCTCCACATTCTTCTCAACACTTGTTGTTTCTTGTGTTTTTGATTTAGTCATTCTGACAGGTGTGAGGTAATATTGTAGTTTTGATTTGCATTTCCCTGATGATGAGTGATGTTGAACAACTTTTCACGTGTCTGTTGGCCATCTGTATGTCTTTTTTGGAGAAAGTCTGTTTATGTCTTCTGCCTATTTTTAAATTGGATATATGTGTGTTTTTGAGTTGTATCAGTTCTTTATATATTTTGGATATTAGCCCCCTGGTGGATGTATCGTTTGCAAATAACTTCTCCCATTAAGTAAACTTTTAGTTTTTTGTTTTTTTAAAGGTTTTGTTTACGGAGAGACACAGCGAGAGAGGGAACACAAGCACGGGGAGTGGGAGAGGGAGAAGCAGGCTTCCCGACGAGCAGGGAGCCTGATGTGGGACTCCATCCCAGGCAACCTGTCTTTTAGTTTTGTTAATGATTTCCTTTGTTGTGCAGAAGCTTTTTTTTTTTTTAAAGATTTTATTTATTTATTTGAGAAAGAGAGAATGAGAGACAGAGAGCATGAGAGGGAAGAGGGTCAGAGGGAGAAGCAGACTCCCTGCTGAGCAGGGAGCCTGATGTGGGACTCGATCCTGGGACTCCAGGATCATGACCTGAGCCGAAGGCAGTCGCTTAACCAACTGAGCCACCCAGGCGCCCCTCAGAAGCTTTTTATTTTGGTGTAGTCCCCTTAGGGTTTTTAGGGGGAGTGGGGGATGGCTTTTGTTTCCCTTTCCTCAGGAGACCTATCTAGAAAAACGGTGCTATAGCCGATGTCAGAGAAATTAATACCTGTGCTCTCTTCTAAGATTTTTATGGTTTCAGGTCTCACGTTTAGGTCTTTAATCCATTTTGAGTTTATTTTTGTGTATGGTGTAAGAAAGTCGTCCAGTTTCATTCTTTTTTTATGTAGCTGTCCAGTTTTCCCAACACCATTTGTTGAAGAGACTCTTTCCCATTACATAATCTTGCCTCCTTTGTTGAAGACTATAATTGACCATATAATCATTGGTTTATTTCTGGGCTCTATTGTGTTCCATGCCGACTATGTGTCTATTTTTGTGCCAGTACCATACTGTTAAGATTACTACAGCTTTGTATTATATCTTGAAATCTGGGATTGTGATACCTGCAGTTTTGTTCTTTTTCATGATTGCTTTGGCTTTTCAGGGTCTTTTGTGGTTCCATACAAATTTTTAGTTTATTTCTTCTAATTCTGTGAAAAATGCTGTTGGTATATTTTTTTTTTAGATTTTCTTTTATTTTTTAAATTTTTTTCTAAAGATTTTATTTATTTATTTGAGAGAGAGAGAGAGCACGCATGAGCATGAGCAGGGGCAAGGACAGATGGAGAAGCAGACTCCCCGCTGAGCAGGGAGCCTGACCCAACACAGGGCTCGATCCCAGGACCCTGGGATGACCTGAGCCAAAGGCAGACACTTAACCAACTGAGCCACCCAGGTGCCCCTAAGATTTTATTTTTTTTAAGTAATCTCCACACCCTCCTCGGGGCTCGAACTCACAGCCCCGAGACCAAGAGTCAAGTGCTCTGAGACAACTGGGTGCCCCTGTTGCGTTAAATCTATAGATTCCTTTGGGTGGTATCGACACTTTAACAATATTTTCTCCCAATCCTTGAGAATGGATATCTTTACATTTGTTTGTGTCATCTTCAATTCCTTTCATCAGTGTTTTATGGTATTTATTTATGATTTTATTTATTTATTTGACAGAGATACAGGGAGAGAGGGAACACAAGCAGGGGGGAGTTGGGAGAGGGAGAAGCAGGCTTCCCACTGAGCGGGGAGCCTGATCCGGGGCTCCATCCCAGGACCCTGAGATCATGACCTGAGCTGAAGGCAGTTGCTTAACAACTGAGCCACCGAGGTGCCCTCTTTTATGGTTTTGAGAATATAGGTCTTTCACCTCCTTTATTAAGTTTCTTCCTAGGTATTTTATTCTTTTTGGTGCAATTGTAAATGGGATTATTTTCTTAATTTCTCTTTATGCTACTTCATCATTGACGTCTAGAAATGCAACAGATTTCTGTATATTGATTTTGTATCCTGTGACTTTACTGAATTCATTTATCCATTCTAGCAGTTTTTTGGTGGAGTCTTTCAGGTTTTCTATAGTATCATGTCATCTACAAATAGTGAAAGTTTTACTTCTTCCTTACCAATTTGGGTGCCTTTTATTTCTTGTCTGATTGCTGAGGCTAGGACTTCCAGTACTATGTTGAATAAAAGTGGTGAGAATGGACATCCTTGTCTTGTTTCTGACCTTAGGGGGGAAGCTCCCAGTTTTTCTCAGAGTATGCTGTTTGCTGTGAGTTTTCATATATGGTCTTTATTATGTTGAGGTATATTCCCTCTAAACCTACTTTGTTGGTTTTTTTCATGAATGGAAATTGTACTGACAAAAATGCTTTTTCTGCATTTATTGAAATGATGATATGGTTTTTGTCCTTTCTCTTGTTGATGTGCTATATGACGTTGATTGATTGCAAATATTCACTCATCCTTGTGTCCCAGGAATAAATCCCACTTGATTGTGGTAGGTGGATTTTTTAAATGTATTGTTGAATATGATTAGCTAATATTTTGTTGAGGATTTTTGCATCTGTGTTCATGAGAGATATTGGTCTGTAGTTTTCTTTTTTTGTAGTGTTTTTACCTGGTTTTGGTATCTATAATGCTGACCTCATAGAATGAATTTGGAAGTCTAGCTTCTTAGTCTTCACAGGGACATTGTCATGGTTGTTACTCTGAAATAACATCTGAAACTCCTTAACCTTAAATGATCCCAGATTCTTCTGTATTTTATTGATCATGCTTAATGAACCAGAAGTGGTCTTTTCCTCACTCTAAATTCTGAAGGGAAGCAGCCACTTGTTAGCCAGTTACTGAGTTCTAGAGTTTCTCGGAGCAGCTGGACTTGTGGGATTTGGAGATTGGAGAGGTGTAAGGGGTCTGCAACTATGCTTCCTACTCCATACCCTGTATTGCTTCAGACTGGGAAGAAGCAGACCTCCTAAATGAGTTTACAGCAGCTCCTGGAGGGAGGGGGTAGGGGTCAGATTTGCATACCTGCTAGTTGATGGAAAGAAGAATTTTTGAAGGCTGGAGTTTCTCCAGATATGGCCACAGTTCGACAGTATCATAGAGATTGCACAGGTGCTTTAGTCGTTGTTCCCACTATCCACTGAGATGACTATGGAGAAACATAGAGGAAAATGAAATGCCAGGTCTTGCTCCAAGTGACCAAGTGACTGGGATGGTATTGAACAGCAGTCTGTTCTGTAGGCAGGAGAGCATCAGCTCAGAGGGCTTCTAGGTTTCCTCCCATCAGCTGAGAGTTGGTGTGGCTGACTGTAAACATCTAGTACTTTCATCTTACTGGGATGAAGGAATTAAGAACTGTTCTTTACCTTCGAGGATCGTGGGGCAATGGCCAGAGCCTGTTGAAATGGAAAAATTAGCCAGTTCCTTGTTTCGGATCCCAGCTGAGTCATGGCATCTGTATCAGGGTGTCTGACTTTTTTTCCCCTGGCAGCTGTTGCAGATTTGCCAATTGAGATTATGTGTACCTTCATAAAAAGGCATGTGGCCTGGAAATATGATCTTTAGTATTTTGGATTTTGTTTTAAATTTTAAATAAGATCATGGCAAGTGAAATTAGAATCAATTATCTGTCCCTCCAGTGTCAAGAGATCTTCATTTTCATACACAAGGAGTTTAGAAATAATGGTTTGATATACCTTACACATGTGAGGTATACAAGTATCTTATTTTAATCCTTATGACAAATCCTATTCATCCATTCATTCATTTAACAAATATTTTTTGAGAGCCTGCCATGTGCCAGGCAGTGTTCTAGGAATTGAGGAATACAGCAGTAAGCAAAGCATGCACAAGCTTCTGAACTCATGGAGCTTAGATTCTAATGGGAAGAGAGACAACAAATGAAATGAATTTGCAAAATATATAGTATGTTAGTGATAAGTTCTCTTGAGAAGAATACATTGGGAAATGGAGCTAGAGAGTTTGGGGAGGGAGTTACATTTTAAATAGAATGATTAGGGGGGTGCCTGGGTGGCTCAATCATTAAGCAGACACCTTCGGCTCAGGTCATGATCCCAGGGTCCTGGGATCCAGCCCCTCATCGGGCTCCCTGCTCAGTGGGAAGCCTGCTTCTCCCTCTCCTACCCTCCCTGCTTGTGTTCCTGCTCTTGCTCTCTCTGTCAAATAAATAAATAAAATCTTTTTGTAAATAAATAAATAGAATGATTAGGGACAAATTCATGGAGAAGACTGCCCTTGAACAAAAACCTGAAGGAGGTGAGGAAGCAAACCATGAGGCTATCTGGGGAAACAGAGGCAAAGGAAATACCATTTGTAAAGGCCCTGAGGCAGTGGCACGCTGGGCCTACTCTAAGAAAAGGGAGGAAGCCCATGTGTCTGGAGTAGAGTGAATAAGAGGGAAAGAGGAAATGGAGATCCAGACCATGTAAAGCCTTGTAGTCCACTGTAAGAACGTTGACTTTTACTTTCAGTGAGACAGGGAGACTTTTAAGCAGAAGATTGACTTTGATATTACATTAAAAAAATTTTTTTTACAGTATTGTTGAAGTATGATTGAATTATACTAGATTGTACATGTTTATAAAATGTACGATTTGATGGGTTTTGATATATGTATACATCTGTGAAACCATGTTTGATATATGTATACATCTGTGAAACCAGTCAAGATAAACATATTTATAAATCCCCCAAATTATAATCCCTCTCCTGCCTCTGGTCAGGCAACCACTAATCTGCTGTCACTGTAGGTTAGTTAGCATTTTCTTAAATTTAATATAAATGGAATCATTCAGTATGTACTCTTTTATGTCTGGCTTCTTGCTTTCATCATAATTATTTTGCGATTCATCCATTGTGTGACTTAGTAGTTCATTCCTTTTTATTACTGGATAGTCATCCACTGTATGGACATATTATGATTTATCGTTCATGTCAGTGGATATTCGAGGTGGTTTCTAGTTTTTGGCTGTCACAAATAATAAACAGCATATAGTTTGGCCCTGCTGTTTTGTTCAATCTGACAGTCTCTGCCGTAATTCAAATATGTATTTAGAACATTTATATTTTATGTGATTATTGGTGTAATTGGCTTAAATCTATTATCTTATTACTCGTTTTCTGTTTTGCCCAACTGTACTTCTTTTTCCCTTCTTTTTTTGCCTTTTTTTGGATTGAGTATGTTTTATGGTCCCATTTTATTTCCGTTGTTGCCTTATTAACTATACCTTTTTTTAAGTAGCATTAGTATTTATATTATAAAATTTTAACTCACTTCAGTTTACCTTCAAGTAATATTATATCACTTCACATTTAATGTAAGAGCCTCACAGTGGTGCACTTCCATTCTTCCCTCTGAGCCTTTGTGCTGTGGCTGTCCCACATTTTATATCTACATAGGCTTGTAAAGCCCACAGTAAATTATTATATTTCCTTTAAAATCCGGTTATCCTTTAAAGTGATTTTAAAAATAAAAACAAGATTTATATTTGCCATATATTCACCATTTCTGGTGCTTTGCTTTGTGTAGATCTAGATTTCTATCTGGTATCATGTCCTTCTGCCTGAAGGCCTTAATGCAGGTCTGTTGTTAATGAATTATTTCACCTTTTGTATGCGTGAAAAAGTCATTATTTTGGCTACCTTTTTGAGAGATATTTTCAGTTGGTATTGAATTTGGGGTTCCATATTTTTAGATGTTTCTTTCTATCTTCTGGCTTGTATCATTTTCCAATGAGAAGTCTGCTGTCATTGTTATCTTTGTTCTTCTGTGTGTTACATAATTTTTCTATGTGTTGCTATTAAGATTTTATCACTGGTTCTAAGTAATTTGATTATGATGTACTTTGGTATATTTTTCTTCATGTTTCTTGTGCTTGGGGTTCATTGGGTTTCTTGGATCTGTGAGTTTATAGTTATCAAATTTGGAAATTTTTCAGCAATTGTTTCTTCAAATTTTTTTGGGCCTCTCTCTTCCAGTTAGGGACTCTAATTACACGTCTAGTCTGCTTGAAGTTGTCCCACTGCTCACTGTTGCTCTTTCCATTTTTAAAAATTTGCTTTTCTGTTTCATTTTGCATAGCTTCTCTTGCGATGTCTGGATTCACTGATCTTCTGCAGTGCCTCATCTCTGTTAATGCCCTCCAGTTTAACTTTCATCTGAGACTTTTATTCTCTAGAAGTTCTATTTGTGTTCTTTAAATATCGTAAATATTCATAATCTCTCCACATGCCGATAATTTCCTGTAGCTTATTGAAAACATGGAATAAAGTTATAATAACAATTTTAATGGTCTCTTAGTTCTATCATCTGTATCATTTCTGCATCTATTGATTTCCCCCCCATTATGGGTCATATTTTCCTGCTTTTTTCCATGCCTAGTAATTTTTCATTACATACAAAACAGTGTGGATTTGTTATATGCTGAATATTTTTTATTCCTTTTTTATTTAAATTCCAGTTAGTTAACATAAAGTGTAATACTAGTTTTAGGTGTAGGATTTAGTGATTCAACACTTCCATACACCTGGTGCTCATCACAACAAGTGCTCTCCTTAATCCCCATCATGTATTTAACCCACCCCCCCTGCCCACCTCCCCTCTGGTAACCATCAGTTTGTTCTCTATAGTTAAGCGTCTGTTTCTTGGTTTTCCTCTCTTTTTTTTCTTTTTCTCCCTATGTTCCTTTGTTTTGTTTCTAAATCCCACAAATGAGTGAAATCATGGGTATTTGTCCTTCTATGACTGACTTATTTTGCTTAGCATAATACTCTTTATACCTCTATCCACATTGTCTCAAATTGTAAGATTTCATTCTTTTTTATGGCTGAGTAATATTCCGGTGTGTGTGTGTGTGTGTGTGTGTGTGTGTGTGTGTGTGTACGTGTACCACCTCTTCTTTATCCATTCATCTGTCAGTGGACATTTGGGCTCTCTCCATAGTTTGGCTGTTGTTGATGGTGCTGCTATAAACATCAGTGTGTATGTATCCCTTTGAATCAGTACTTTTGTATTCTTTGGGTAAATACCTAGTAGTGCAATTGCTGGATCCCAGGGTAGTTCTATTTTTAACTTTTTGAGGAACTTCCATACTGTTTTCCAGAGTGGCTGTACCAGTTTGCATTCCTACCAACAAACAGCATAAGAGGGTTCCCCTTTCTCTGCATCCTCACCAACACCTGTTGTCTCTTGTGTTGTTAATTTTAGCCATTCTGACAGGTGTGAGGTGGTATCTCATCATGGTTTTGATTTGTATTTCCCTGATGATGAGTGATGTTGAACATCTTTTCATGTGTCTTTTGGGCATCTATATGTCTTTTTTGGAAAAATGTCTATTTGTGTCCTCTGCCCATTTTTAAACCAGATTGTTTTTTTGGGTGTTGAGTTTTATAAGTTCTTCATATATTTTGGATACTAACCCTTTATCAGATATGTCATTTTTATTCCTTTCAATATTTTTGAGCCTTGTTCTGGGATACAGTTAAGTTACTTGGAAATAGTTTGATCTTTTTTTTTTTTTAAGATTTTATTTATTTATTTGACAGAGACACAGCAGGAGAGGGAACACAAGCAGGGAGAGTGGGAGAGGAGAAGCAGGCTTCCTGCCGAGCAGGGAGCCCAATGTGGGGCTCGATCCCAGGACCCTGGGATCATGACCTGAGTCGAAGGCGGATGCTTAATGACTGAGCCACCCAGGCGCCCCAATAGTTTGATCTTTTTCAGGATTGCTTTTAAGCTTTGTTAGGTAGGACCAGAGTAGCATTTAGGACTAGTTTTTTCTTGCTGCTGTCCCATGAATAACCAGATTTTCCCCTTCTAAGTGGTGGGAGCACAAACTTTTCCTGACCCTATGTGTATACTGAGGAATTTCACCTCCTTTTCTTGGGTAGTTTTCTCAACTCAGGGAGACTGCCAGGCTCTGTGCAGGTCCCTTCTTCCCTGCATGCTGCTAGGAAGTCTTTTCAAATAGTAAGCTGGGGTAATCATAGGGCTCAGGTTGTTTGTGCCCCTTCTCTTAGCAGTCGCTGTCCTGAATTACTACTTGTCCAGGGTCTGAAAATTGTTCCTTTTTTTTTCTTTTTTTTTTTGGTCTAGCTTATTATATAAGGTGAGAGGGTAATTATATTATTTGTTACTCTATCAGGATTGGAAGTAGAAGTCTTTTCTGAATTATATTTTAAAGGCTGTTTTGTTGAGAATAGATACCAGGGGAACAAAAGTGGAAGCAGGAATACCAATGAGGAAGCTAGTTTATTTAATTCAGATAAGAGGTGGTGGTGGCTTGATCCAAGGTGGTAGTGGTAAAAGAAGTAAGAAATGATCAGATTTGGATATATTTTGATGTCAAGGCCAACAAAATTTATGATGGGTTGATATATAAAAGAAAGAGAGGAGTCCAGAATGACACATAAGGTTTATTTTATCTTCATTTTATAATTGGGAACACCAGAGCATGAGCATTTATAAGGCTTTTTCAAGGTCAAACAGCCAATTTCAAACTCGGGTCTTTTTTTTTTTTAAGGTGAGGTCACACTGGATGAGGGTGGGCCCCAAATCCAATGGCTGCTGCCTACCCCCCCTTTTTAAAGATTTTATTTATTTATTTAGCAGAGAGAGACACAGTGAGAGAGGGAACACAAGCAGGGAGAGTGGGAGAGGGAGAAGCAGGCCTCCCACTGAGCAGGGAGCCCAATGCGGGGCTCAATCCCAGGACCCTGAGATCATGACCTGAACCGAAGGCAGACGCTTAACCGACTGAGCCACCCAGGTGCCCCTCAAACTCAGATCTTCTAATTGCAAAGCCCTATCTCTTTCTACTGTACCACAGTGACACTTAGACTGCGAGTAGGATAAGCTACAAGTACTAAAGGAGTGCAAAGAAAAGAGAGACTTTTTCCTGCTTGGAAGAATAAAGGAGCATTCATACAAATCCTCATTTGAGCTCATGCTTTCTAAAAATTTGGTATAATTAGGTAAGTCCAGGAGGGGAGCGCATTAATTATTGAGGGAATAGGGTGACCTGAAGTACGGAAGTCTCTGATGTATCTTTTGACTCAGGATAACCTTGATCTGGGTAAGCTCTCTGAGGGTCAATATAGTTTCATATGTATGTTTTGTAAAATTTCTCATGTTCAAAACTGAAGGGCCTAGTGACAATATTTGTATCCTATTTGCCCTTAGAACAAGGGGCTGAATAAACATAGCTATGTTTCTTTTTAAGAAAACCCAAAAGACAAAATCTTACCTAAGATCCTTAACTTTAAAAAAAAAAAATCTTTGGGGTGCCTGGGTGGCTCAGTCAGTTAAGTGTCTTCCTTCGGCTCAGGCCATGATCCCAGGTTCCAGGATCAAGCCCCACATCAGGCTCCCTGCTTGGTGGGAGGCCTACTTCTCCCTCTCCCACTCCCCCTGCTTGTGTTCCCTCTCTCGCTGTGTGTCTCTCTGTCAAATAAATAAATAAAATCTTAAAAAAAAAATCTTTATAGGAGGGTTAATTTGAATCACCATGGTAAGGAGTTTGAGTTATATTCCAGATGTTATGGGAAGCCATTGGAGGGTTTTTTTTTTTTTTTAAAGATTATTTTAGAGAGAAGAGAGAGCTCACGTGTGAGTGGGGGAGGAGCAGAGGGAGAGGAGAGAGAGAATCTCCTGCAGACTCCCTGCTGAGTATGGAGCACTACGTGGGGCTTGGTCCCAGGACCCTGAGATCATAACCTGAGCTGAAATCAAGAGTCAGGAGCTTAACTGCCTGAGCCATCCAGGTGCTCTGCCATTGGAGTTTTTAAAAAGGGAATTCACATGATTTCATCTATGGTTTTTAAAATATTACTGTGGCTGATAAGGTGAAGAATAAACTGATAGGAGCAGGGGGGTGGGCAGGAAGAACCAAAGTGGAAGGAAGATCCTTCGGAAATCTTTTATAGACTTGAACTGGAGTAGTAGTAATATTGGAAGTAATGAGAATGGCTTGCACTCAGGATATATTTTTAAGGTATAATTCCACAGAACTTGCTGGTAGTTTTGGATGTGGGTGTGAAGAAAAGAGAAAGAACAATGATTCATAGGTTTTTGCCTGAGCATCTGGATGGATGGTGGTCCCACGCAGTGAGATAGTACAACTTAGGGAGGAGCAGCAGATTTTAGAGGGAAATTCAAGAGCTCTGTTTTGGAAATGTTAATTTGAGATGCCTTTTAAGACATCCAGTTGGAGATGTCAAGTAGGCACTTGAATATGAGTCTTGCACTCACAGGAGAGAGCACAGTGTTAGCAATAAAACACTAGGTATCATCAACATCAAAGATTTAAAACTATGAAACTGGAAGGGCACCTGAGTGGCTGAGTCGGTTAAGCATCTGACTCTTGATTTCAGCTCAGGTCATAATCTCAGGGTCATGAGATCAAGCCCTGCATCGGACTCCATGCTGGGCATGGAGCCTGCTTAAGATTCTCTCTCCTCTCTCCCTTGCCCTTTTCCCCCAACTCCCAGCTCATGCTCTCCTTCTCTCTCAAAAACTATGAAACTGGAGAAAAATCCATTTAGGGAGTGAGTGTAGAGAGAGAAAAAAGATATTTCAGATCTGAGCCCCGGAGTACTAAAGGATTTAGTGGTCAGGGAGAAAAGGAACTAGCAAAGGAGAATAAAAGATGAGCAACTAGTGAGATAGGAAGACCAGGAAATCATCATGTCGTAGAAAGTAAACAAAGAAAAGTGTCTCAGGAAGTTACACAGGTATTAGGTTGAACAAAAAGGAAACACACACAAAAATACATAGTATTCAATTCTACTTATAGGAAATCCAGTAAAACAAAAATAATACCATATGATAGAAGAAGGTGATTGGGAGACAGGGAGTTGACTGGAAAGGGGCACATGGGAACTTTCTGGGGTAATAGAATTATTCTGCCTTTTGTTTTGGATGTTATACGGATGTATATAATTATCTCATTGAACAGAGCACTTAAGATCTGTATATTTTGTTGACTGTAAATTATATCCCAATTAAAAAAAATTTTTTAAAAGAGGGAGTTAAAACTAAATGTTGACGTTACATAAGATGAGGATCAAAATCTGGTGATTTTGACAGCAGTGGTTTCAGTGGCAGGATGGGGATGACTGTTTAGAGTGGGCTGAAGAGAGAATAGGAAATGAAGGTGTGAAGATGACAAGTGCAGAACCCCCACATGGAATCTTTCCTAAAGATGGGAGCAAAGAATGCACAAGTCAGGGAGGTCTAGGAAGGATTTTGTTTTTATTTTTGTAAGGTAGAAGAAATGATAGCATGTTTCTATGATGATGAGAATGATTTAGTAGGAAGTAGAAATTCATGGCATCGGAGAGGGAGGGCAGTATAGGTGCAGACTTCTTACAGAAGAGAGTCAGAGTAGTTGCCTTTGATAGGAGCATGGTCTTTCCTTCTGTTGTAGATAGGAAACTAGAGTATATGGATACGAGTTTAGGCTAATAGACTTGTATAGCAGAATATGAACGATTTTTGTGTTGTTGCTTTTTACCCCTAGTTGAATAAAATGCAAAGTCAGCAGATGAGGGTGAGATTTGGGGAAGGAGTGCTGGAAGTTTGGAGAGAAGATGCGAATTAGTTGTCTTGGAGAGAGAGTGAACGCACACTGCCTAGGTAACTGTAGTATGGTTAAGGAGACCTGCTTGACAGTTATCATCTTAAATATAAAGAGACACTGGCCAGCATGATTTGGGGTTTTTCTTTAGTCCCCTTCAGCTGCCTGAATGCAGTTGTAAAATAGATGGAAAGTTGGGTTTAAAATGGTTGGGATTTCACCAGGACTGTGGTGTCCTGTGTGTGTATTGGGAGGGGGGTTAAGCAAGGTTTCAGTTAGAACTAGAATTTAAAATGAATGTTGAGGGGCGCCTGGGTGGCTCAGTCATTAAACGTCTGCCTTCGGCTCAGGTCATGATCCCAGGGTCCTGGGATCGAGCCCCGCATCAGGCTCCCTGCTCCGCGGGAAGCCTGCTTCTCCCTCTCCCACTCCCCCTGCTTGTGTTCCCTCTCTTACTGTGTCTCTCTCTGTCAAATAAAGAAATAAGATCTTTAAAAAAAATAAAATGAATGTTGAACAAAGAAGTTGAGAATATAGGGAGTTTGCTGATGACAGAATGGGTTCATGGAAGCACATTATAAGCTTTTTTTGTTGGAAGATCAGAGAATAGAAGGAGACTGTGTCAAATTAGAGAAAGAGAAGCTTGGATATATGATGGTGACTAAGGTAATGAGGGCTGTGAGACAGGATTAGATTCGTCCCGATGGTTTCTTAGGGAAAAGTGCTTATTATTTCTTAATCAGGATCTCATTCTTGAGATTGATCTCAACCTTTTCTGTGGTTTCTTGTCACATTTCCAGTAGTTCTTTATGACAGTCTACCAGCACTACAGAGTCTGGCTGTGATCTACCCCCATAGCCTTTATAACCTACTCCTTTTCCTATCATTCTCCCCTCCTGTCACCCACTGTACTATTTCTTGAACATTCCACCTGCTCCCCCCACCCCTCTCTCTTTATTTTTCTTCATAGTAGTACTCCAGTTTGAGGACAGAGACTTTCTCTTGTTTCCTATCACTTCCCTAGCATCTAGAACAGTGCCTGGTGTGTCAAGTAGGTGTTTGGTAAATATTTGTTTGGATGAATATAAATAACAAGCTTCCCTAATGCCTTTCAAATAAATTTATACACATTTTCACTAGCAAGTATAACATGAAATGGCTTTTCATCATGATTTGGTTTTCTCCAACCACAAGAAAAAGCCTCAGGCATTAATTAACCTGTTATTGGAAGACAGTTTTTAGAAAGAACACAGGCCTGTTCTGAAATTTATGGTGAAATGAAAGTATTACTTAATTCTTGATTAAGCAGGTTTTTTAAAAAAAGATTTTATTTATTTATTTGACAGAGAGAGACATAATGAGAGAGGGAACACAAGCAGGGGGAGTGGGAGAGGGAAGAGCAGGCTTCCTGCGGAGCAGGGAGCCCGATGTGGGGCTAGATCCCAGGACCCTGGGATCATGACCAGAACCGAAGGCAGCCGCTTAATGACTGAGCCACCCAGGCACCCCAGCAGTTTTTTAAAAAATAAATTTCATGGGTTAAGTTAATGGTTTCATTTTTATGGCAAGAACATTAATTTTTATGAGATATGAGAATATGACTTGGTTTTTTTGTTTTCTAAATCAAATTTACCATGACCTTTCTTCTTTAGATACCATGAAATCATGGTTGTTACCTTTAGAGGAGCTCCTTGAGTTTGCTTGGGAAGCAAAACCAAAACATTAGAAAAGTGCAATGGTAATACAAGATAAAAGTCAAGACAGTGACAAAAGTTATTATAAGGTGGAACACTATGAATTATGAAGTCTTTCTGGGGCAAACAGGATTTGCTGACCCAGTTCAGTTTAAAGTAGGATACTGCTCAGTCCATGGAATGATGTCACTCTTGTTCCTCAGTAGCCATTTAAGTTCTCTGAGCCCATGGTGGACCCTGTTATAACTGACGTTTCTGTTTTCATTGCAGTTGTCGGACAAGTAACCGCAAGAGTTTGATTGTGACCTCTAGCACATCACCTACACTACCACGGCCACACTCACCACTCCATGGCCACACAGGTGAGTGCTTGAAGGTTAAGAAAGGTGGGATGAAAGAGTGGCCAGGGACACCTAATTTCTTTCCTACTTCTCACTTTGTGTGGCTCAGCATATTACATTGTTACTTCACTTGGTTGACTGAGGCATACCCAGTTCATGGGCATGCTTTCCATGGGAGAATGTGTTCAGTCTGTTTTTGACTCTTAGTTGTTTCTTGCCTCGACCTGCCGACATTCCTTTTGGTCTTGTATATATTTTGGGGCCAGGTTTGTATCCTGGGTCTATGGCCTCTGTTGGGGTATATTGAGAGCATGTTATGGCTCCAGTCATCTGGGGCTGTGTGAAAAGAGCTTTATTAAATGTTGTCCTACCATGCCCAAGGGGCAGTCCTTACAAAGATGGTTTTCTGCCTCATGGGACTCCTGATAACTTTATTAGAATAGGAGTCAATAAACGTGAGAGGAATATTTGTTTTATGTTGGTATTGATTGGAATTGAGCAAAAGATCTCATATATTCAGACTCTGCTCTATCTGGAATCTGGGCTCCTCTAGACAGTATAATGACTGATTTAGTTGCCTCTGACTGGGGAATATAGGAAAATTATGAGGCAGAAGACCTTATTTGAGTTAGCCATACACTTTAGTCTAGACATGTATTTTTGCATCCCAGGGAAACCAGTGAGGGGCCTTAGCTTTGCTACAGGGGTTGTTGCACTGTTATACTGTTCATTGCTACATTATTTATAGTGGAAGTTCCAGACCTAGGTGTAATGGAAATGGAACAGGCTTAGAACCATAGGAAGCCGTTTAGAGCTTACTGCATGGGTTTGGTAAGCCATGGGCCTTGTGTATCTTTGGGCAATAAAACAGTACCAAAGCAATGCAACAGCCCATCATCAAGCCAGATAAGACAGGTCTGTTTCACTTGGGTTTGTCTCCTTGCTCACAGTTTACTGTGTCTTTGGAGGGAGAAAATGAGGGTGCATGTGGAATAGTTGTGTAAGCACACTGAGAGTCTGGTGATTCTGAAATTGATCTTTGTACTTGGGAGAAGGTTCTCTCTCACTTTACTGGGTTCATATCCAGCTATTCAATGTGCTCATGGACCTTTTCCAGGAATCAATAAAACTCTTAAACACTAACTCTCACATTAGAAGACACCACGAAGAGTGCACGGGGACCCAGGGGATTGGAGACTTACTGAGACTGGAAAGCAAAGCTCTCGTTGTGTTTAGGTATGTTCCTTCTCAAACGGACTGGGTTATGTGCACTCTACCCTGGAACTTTGTAAAAACAGCATATATCTGACCTGGCCTTTTCATCCTATAGAAATAAATTTAGCATCTCTAGACCTTATACATTATTTCACAATTATAATGTGAGTACTAGGCATTAATTACTACCTGCTGTTCCTCGCTGAGATGATTATCTCTCTATTTAGATTCCCAGCAGTGAGAGTTTAGGACCAAATCTTCCCTATTCAAGTGACTTTGACTGAGAACATCATCTGGTCTTTTCAGCTTGCCTAGGGCTGTGGACTCTTGCTTTGAGTTAATATGTATAACATACTTCATACTCCCATAAATGTTACCTGTCATCATCATCATCATCTCTCCCCAAATCACTGCAGAAAATCCAGGTGGGCCTCAGACCCAGGGAAGAAGGATTGACATAAAAGCCCAATTCATGGCTGTAGACTCTTTACTTAACCTATATGTTGAGAAAGGCAGCACTGATTATTCCATGCAGATCAAACTTCCCATTAGTTTATATCCTCAGATCTTATACATCCTGATCTGTTGAGTAATATGAAGCCTGTTGATTTGAAAGTAGGTCTATTTATTCCATAAGTTCGTTTCATTATTAAACACTTACTATATATAATATAACTACAGTAAGGTCAGTTTAGTAGGTACTTAATCATTCTGGAAATAGAGCCTTCCTAGTTTGTTGTTTTTTTTAAAAATTTATTAACTATGCTTTTTAGAGCAGTTTTTAGGTTCAAAGCAAAATTCAGCAGAAAGTACAGAGAGTTCCCCTATACTCCATTCTCCCACACGTGCATAATCTCCCCCACTATCAGTATCCTGCACCAGGGTGGTACATTTGTTAAAGTCAATTAATTTACATTGGCACATCATTATCATTCAAAGTCCGTAATTTATATTAGAGTTTGCTCTTGGTGTTGTATACATCCTGTGGGTTTTGACAAAGGTACAGTGACATGTATCTATCATTGTAGCATCATGCAGAATAGTTTCACTGCCCTAAAAACCCCCTGTGCTCTGCCTTTTCATCCCTTCCTGCCTCCAAACCCTGGCATCTACTAATCTTTTCACTGTCTCCATAGTTTTGCCTTTTCCAGAATTTCATATAGTTGGAATCATACAGTATGTTGCCTTTTCAAATTGGCTTATTTCACTTAGTATTTGCACTTAAGATTTCTTCATGTCTTACCATGGCTTGATAGCTCTTTTTTTTTTTTTTTTTTTTTTTTAGCACTGAGTAATAATATTCCATTGTCCGATGTACCACAGTTTATAAATCCATTCACCTATGGAAGGGCATCTTTGGTGGCTTCCAAATTTGGCAGTTATGAATAAAGCTGTTATAAATATCTCTGGGCAGATTTTTTTGGACATAAGTTTTCAGTTCATTTGGATAAATACCAAAGAGCTTGACCAATTGCTGGATCATATGGTTAAGGGTATGTTTAGTTGTAAGAAACTGAAGAACTGTTTTCCAAAGTGTACCATGTTGCATTCCCACCTGGAATGAATGACAGTTCCTGTTGCTCCACATCCTCGCCATCATTTGGTATTGTGTTTTGGAATTTGGCTATTCTAATAGGTTCATAGTGGTATCTCGTTTTAATTTTCATATCCCTAATGGCATATGATGTTGAACATCTTTTCATATGCTTACTTGCCATCTTTTTTGGTGAGGTGTCCATTCACATCTTTTGCCTGTTTTTTAATCAGGTTTGTTTTCTTATCTTGAGTTTTAAGTGTTCTTTGTATATTTTGGATAACAGTCTTTTTTTTCTTTTTAAATTGTTTATTGTTATGTTAATCACCATACATTACATCATTAGTTTTTGATGTAGTGTTCCATGATTCATTGTTTGTGCATAACACCCAGTGCTCTGTGCAGAACGTGCCCTCTTTAATACCCATCACCAGGCTAACCCATCCCCCCACCCCCCTCCCCTCTAGAACCCTCAGTTTGTTATCAGATAGCTTTTGCAGTTATGTTTTCCTAGTCTTAGGCTTGTTTCTTCATTCTCTTTTGCATAACAGAAGTTTTTAATTTTAATGAAAACCAACTTAATTATTTCTTTTGTGGATCATGCCTTTGGTGGTCTATTTTTTATTTAGTTGTTTAGTTATTTTTGAGAGAGAGAGAGAGAGTGTGTGCTCATGCAGGGGAGGAGGGACAGAGGGAGAGGGAGAGAGAGAATCTTAAGCAGACTCCATGCCCAGTGCAGAGTTCAATGTGGGGCTCCGTCTCGTGACCCTGAGATCATGACCTGAGCCGAAATCAAGAGTTGGATGCTTAACCGACTGAGTCACCCAGGCGCCCCTGGTGTTGTATCTAAAATGTCATTGCCAGGGCTCCTGCATGGCTCAATTGGTTAAGCGCCTGCCTTTGGCTCAGGTCATGATCCCCAGGGACCTGAGATTGAGTCCCTCGTCGGGCTCCCTGCTCAGCAGGGAGTCTGCTTCTTCCTCTTCCCTTCCCCCTCCCCCGCTCGTGCTCACACTGTCTCTCAAAAATAGATAATCTTTTAAAAAATTTAAATAAAATGTCATCGCCACACTCAGTGTCATCAAGGTTTACTCCCGTGTTACCTTCTAAGAGGTTTATAGTTTTGCATTTTATGTTTAGGTCTGTGATCCATTTTGAGTTAATTTTTATGAAGGTCTGTAGATTCATTTTTTTGTATGTGGATGTCCAGTTGTTCCAGCACTATTTGTTGAAAAGACTAGGTTGTTTTGTTGCTTTTTTCCTTTGTCAAAGATCAATTGACTATATTTGTGTGGGTCTGTTTCTGCCTGTTTGTTCTGTCTCTATTCTCTTCCATTAATTTGTTTTTTCTTTATCTATTACCATACAGTCTTGATTACCATAGTTTTATAATAAGTATTGAAGTTGGGTAGCATTAGTTCTCCAACTTTGTTCTTTTTCTTCAATATCAAGTTGGCTATTTTGGGTCCTTTGCTTCTTCATATAAACTTTAGAATCGGTTTGTCAACATCCACAAAATAATTTGCTGGGATTTTGACTGGGATTGTGTTGAATCCATAGATCAAGTTACGAAGAACTGACATCTTGACAATATTGAGTACTATCTATGACCATGGAATATCTCTCCATTTATGTAGTTCTTCTTTGATATCTTTCGTCAGAGTTCTGTAGTTTTCCTCATTTAGATCTTACACATATTTTATTATATAACTAAGTATTTCATTTTTAGAGGGTGGTAATGTGAATGATAACATGTCTTTAATTTCAAATTCCGCATTGATAGCATATAGTAAAGTGTTGACTTTTGTACATTAACCTTTTATCCTGCAATTTTGCTGTAATAGATTATTAGGTCTAGGAGGTTTTTTGTTGATTTTTTTCAGATTTTCTGTATAGGCTATCATGTCATCTGTGAACAAAGACAGTTTTATTTCTCCCTTCTCAATCTGTATACCTTTTATTTCCTTGTCTTATTGCATTAACTAGGACTTCCATTGCAATGTTGAAAAGCAGTGGTGAGAAGGTACCACTTGGTGGGAAAGCTTCAAGTTTCTCACCATTAAGTATGATGTTAGCTGTAGGTTTTGTTTGTAAATGTTCTTTATCAAGTTGAGGAACTTTCTATTCCTAATTTGCTGAGAGTTTTTTAAACCATGAATGGGTTTTGGATTTTGTCAAAAGCTTTTTCTGCATCTGTTGACGTGACCGTTTGATTTTGCTTCTTTAGCTTGTTGATTTAATGGTTACATTAATTGATTTTCAAGTGTTGAACCAGCCTTGCATACCTGGGATAAATCCCCCTTAGTTATGTTGTATAATTTCTTTTTTTTTTTTTCCTGGCTACAAATTTATTCAACACAAAACAATCTCCAACTTCACTGAGGTGACCATGTCCACGACCAAATCCGCCTCTAAACGGGAACTCCGTTGCTGACTCAGCCCCGGCCTTGGCTTTCTTGTCAGCACCAGGGGGCACAGTGCTTCATCTGTAGGTGTCTCAACTTGCCCTCATATGAGTCTTGCAGGTTGCTCTCCCTCCAGACCTTTGGGCCATGGTCTGCCAGTCTCAGGGCGGCTGTGGCACAGAGTGGCAGGCACAATCTCGGGGGGCAGATGGAGGTAATCACGGAGATACTGGATGCCCTCATTGGTAAGGTACGTAGAAATGTCTCCAGGCAAACTGTTCCTTTATGTAGCCTCGTGATTTGAGAGACTGCATGGCCTTCATGACATGAGGGTTGGGCACATTCTTGTCTGCCAGCTCAAGGTGTTTGGGCATGTGGACATCCTTCTTAGCCACCATCACTCCCTCCTTGAAAAGGAGTTCATAAGTGACAATTTGGTTCTTCTTGGGCATCAGCATCTCGGCAACTGCTACGTCTGGGGCCGGGGCTGGAAAGGATGGTGTATAATTTCTTTTAGGCTTTGTTGGCTTTGATTTGCTAATATTTTTTGGAGGATTTTAAATCTTTCATGAGCCATAATGGTCTATAGTTGTTGTTTTTTTTTTCTTGTAATGTCTTTGTTTGGTTTTGGTGTTAGGTTAATTGTGGCCTCATAGAGTAAGTTCCCCCTGCTTCTATCTTCTGGAGGAGATTGTGGAGAACTGGTATAATTTCTTACTAAATGTTTGGTAGAATTTACTATTGAACACATTTGGGCCTGGTGCTTTCTATTTTGGAAGGCTATTAATTATTGATTAAATTTTTTAATATAAGGCTATTCGGATTATCTGTTTCTTGCCTGAGCTTTGGTAGATTTTGTTTTTTAAGGAATTGGTTTATTTAATCTAGGTTATCATATTTATGGGCACAGAGCTGTTCATAACATTGTTTTATTATCCTCTTCATGTCCATGGAATCTGTAGTCAGGTCCCTTCTTTAATTTTTAATATTAGTGATTTGTGTCTTCTCTCTCTTTATCTTAGCCTGGCTAGAGGTTTATCCATTTTGTTGGTCTTCTTTTTTTTTCTTTAAATTTTTTATTGTTACGTTAATCACCATACATTACATCATTAGTTTTTGATGTAATGTTCCATGATTCATTGTTTGTGCATAACACCCAGTGTTCCACGCAGAACATGCTTTTAGTTTTGTTGATTTTTCTCTGTTGATTTCCTGTTTTTGATGTCATTGATTTCTCCTCCACTATTTATTATTTCTTTTATTTACTTTAGACTTAATTTGCTCTTTTTCTAGTTCCTTAAGGTGGAGGCTTAGATGGTTAATTTTAGATCTTCTTTTCTAATGTATGCATTTAATGCTATGAATGTCTCTGAAGGCTGTGTTTCACTGCATCTCACAAATTTGGGTAAGCTGTATTTTCATCTTCATTTAGTTAAAAATATTTTGTAATGTATTTATTTATCTTGAGATTTCTTCTTTGACCCATGTGTTATTTTAAGGTGTGTTTTTAATCTCCAGGTCTTTTGCAATTTTCCACTTATCTTCTGTTATTGATTACTAGTTTAATTCCATTGTGATCTGAAAGTAGACACTGTGTGATTTCTGTTCTTTTAAATTTGTTCAGATATGCTTTATGGCCCAAAACGTGGTCTGTCTTGATGAATGCTCCATGTGATCTTGAGAAGAATATGTGTTCTACTGTCATTGGATTAAGTAGTCTATAGATGTCAATTATGTCCAGTTGATTGATGGTGCTGCAAATTTCAAGTATGTCTTTATAGATTTTCTGTGTATGTAAACATGGTATTGCTGAGTCATAGAATCACTGTATAAATTTTTGGAATAAGATCAACAGGTCAGTGGTCATGCAGATTTATATTATTTTATTTATTGTTTTTTATAAAGATTTTATTTATTTATTTGACAGAGAGAGAGAGCAGGAACACAAGCAGGGGGAGTGGGAGAGGGAGAAGCAGACTACCCGCTGAGCAGGGAGCCTGATGTGGGGCTGGATCCCAGGACCCAGGGATCATGACCTGAGCCGAAGACAGATACTTAATGACTAAGCTACTTAGGCGCCCCTAATATCACCTGATTTTAAACTAGTATACTGGAACTTAGAGGATGACTTCCTTGAACCTTTGGACCAAGCTTCAGTAATTTATTCCTCTTTATTCCCTAACACTTGCAGCCTTCTCACTCTATCTTCCTTGAATCCACTAGGGCTAATTTCATTATCCTTTATTTCTGTTAATATCAGTCACTACAGGAATGCCCTGGCACACTTCCCTCCCATCTCCTACACTCTTAATTCCTATAAATCTCTGAATATTCCCTGTTTTGTCCCTTTTTCTCAACCCTCTCTGACTCTTGAAACACTTCCAGTGTACCTTTTGGAATTTATTATCAGCAAAATCTCCTATATGCTCAGTCTTCTTCTAATGGAATCCTGTAGGAGAGGGAGGGGTTAGGACAACAGATTTTCCTGCAGCTCTCTAAAGTGTTAGCTCTCACTATCCCATGACCTTATACCATTGGGCCTGAAAGGAAGAGGAAGATGTCCTTATCTTTTCATTATTCTCCCCCCCCCCTTTTTTAAAGATTTTATTTATCCATTTGACAGAGAGAGACACAGAGAGAGAGGGAACACAAGCAGGGGGAGTGGGAGAAGGAGAAGCAGGCTTCCCACTGAGCACGGAGCCTGATGCGGGGCTCCATCCCAGGACCCTGGGATCATGACCTGAGCCGAAGGCAGACGCTTAACGACTGAGCCACCCAGGTGCCCCTCCCTTTCTTTTTCTTAATGTCCCCAACCTTTGATTCTTATACTATTAAATTTTATCACTATCCATCATTGCAGTTGTAAATATCTTAGCTCTTGACTCTGTTACTCTTCACTTCTAACTCCTTTTATTCTTGAGGGTTTGAATATACTCATTGATTTTTCAGTTGTTTGAACTCCTGTCTTCCAGTGAGCTTCTCCTCCATAGTACCTCAGTTACTTAGACTGTGCCTGCATAATTTTAGTTTCATTCTTCTTGCTGCTGTCTAAGCACCTCCAATCTTTCCACCTTGTGCCATCTAGAAACCCCATCCCCCCCAAACCAAACGTTTGATTTCAGGATCTCCAGTCCTTGAGACCCTTAAATATATTAAGTTTGGGATGCCTTCTAAATACTGATATGGGTAGATCAATGTATTAGGCTGGAGAGTACCTGGAAGAGAACACAAGGAACCAGCAGAATACCTACCCCACCTCTAGGGCCTGTGATGCAAAGGGATGTGTGAAAGCAAACAGTTATTACTTGAAAGAACTTCAGAGGAAGCTATGTATTCAGGGTGACAGTCAAGTTTCACCTAATATGTTAAGGGCTATATTAAATATATGTCCAGGGTGCTTGGGAGTACAAAATCAAGGATAACACTGGCAGTTGCAATATCAGTTAAGAGACCACTGCCATTGTCAAGATGTAAGGGAGTGTTAGAAATGGAGAAAGTATATGTATATGAGAAAAATTTATGAGGTTAAATAATCAGGGATCAGAATCAATTATCTCCAGATTTCCTGCTTAGGTGATTAATGAGTAATAATACCCTTAGCTTAAATAAGGAATATTGAGGAATCAATGTAAGGGAAGGAAAAAGAAGATCCAAGAAGCAAGTCTATACATATATGGACACTTGATTTATGGTGAGAGTAACACTGGGACAATTGTATGTCCATATGGAGAAATTGAAAGATTTAACTCTTACTTCACAGAAATCAATTCCAGGTGAATTTTAGATTTTTTTTTCAGTCTCATTAAGGTATGATTGATAAAGTTGTAAGATATTTAAAGTATACAACACAATGACCTCATATGCATTGAATTGTAGTTTTAAATGTGAAAGTCAATACCCTCCAATTCCATCCACGTCGATGCAAATGGTAGGTATTCATCCTTTCTAATGGCTGAGTAATATTCCATTGTATATATGAACCACATCTTCTTTATCCATTCATCTCTTGAAGGGCATCTCGGCTCTTTCTACAGTTTGGCTATTGTGGACATTGCTGCTATGAACATTGGGGTGCAGATGCCCCTTCTTTTCACTACATCTGTGTCTTTGGGATAAATACTCAGTAGTGTAATTGCTGGGTCGTAGGATAGCTCTATTTTTAACGTCTTGAGTAACCTCCATACTTTTCCAGAGTGGGTGTACCAGCTTGCATTCCCACCAACAGTGTAAGAGGGTTCCCCCTTTCTCCACATTCTCGGCAACATTTGTTGTTCCCTGTCTTGTTAATTTTAGCCATTCTAACTGGTATAAGGTGGTATCTCATTGTGGTTTTGATTGTATTTCCCTGATGACTAGTGATGTGGAGCATTTTTTCATATGTCTTGTTGGCCATCTGTATATCTTCTTTGGAGAGGTGTCGGTTCATGTCTTCTGCCTGTTTCTTGACTGGATTATTTGTTTCTTGGGTGTTGAGTTTGTTAAGTTCTTTATAGATCTTGGATGCCAGCCCTTTATCTGATATGTCATTTGCAAATATCTTCTCCCATTCTGTGGGTTGCTTTTTAGTTTTGTTGACTGTTTCCTTTGCTGTGCAGAAGCTTTCTATCTTGATGATGTCCCAATAGTTCATTTTTGCTTTAACTGGAGGGTATTATGCTAAGTGAAATAAGTCAAGCAGAGAAAGAATTATCATATGGTTTCACTCATATGTGGAATATAAGGAATAGTGCAGAGGACCATAGGGGAATGGAGGGAAAACTGAATGGGAATAATTCAGAGAGGGAGACAATCCTTGAGAGACTCTGGACTCTGGGAAACAAACTGAGGGTTGCAGAAGGGGTGGGGGTGGGGGGGTGGGGTAACTGGATGATGGGTATTGAGTAGGGCACTTGATGTGATGAGCATTGGGTGTTATACACAACTAATGAATCGTTGAACACGACATCAAAAACTAATGATGTACTATGTATTTACTAATTGAACATAATAAAAATAAATAAATGTGAAAGTCAAAATACTATTCTTTTAGGTGTATAGGAGGGGACTCCTGACTGGCTCAGTCAGTTAAGTGTGGGACTCTTGATTTTGGCTCGGGTCATGAAATCAGAGTCATAAAACCAACCCCCGCATTGGGCTCTGCATTCAGCACAGAGTCTGCTTGAGAGTCTCTCCCTCTCCCTCTGCCCCTCCTTCTGCTCATGTGGGCTCTCTCTCTCTCTCTCTCAAATAAATAAATAATAAATAAAATCTTAAAGAGAGACTATCTTAATTTTAAGTAAACATAAAGGGAGTTTTTTTTAAAGGATGTCAAGAGAAGTTTCATACTTTTGACTACCTTAAAAGTAGGAATTTGTGGTCATTAGAAGATAATGTGAAAAAGCAAGCCACAACATGGGAGAAGGTAATTATACGCTTAAAACTGGTAAGGGGCTTGGATTCAAAACCTGTAGAGAACTCCGGCAAATCAATAAAATAAAAAGTAGTATGACTGAAAAACATCCAAGGGACTTGAACAGGAGTTAGGTAACAAAAGCAATCCAAATGGCCAATAGATACATGAAGATACTTTAATCTTATAGTAATTACGGAAATGTAAAATAAAATCACAATGAAATGCCATTATGTGACCACCAACAATGGCTTGAAGTGACAAAACCAAGTGTAACTAAGTATATGAAACACTGGTAATCCTTAAACACTATGGTGGAAGTATAAATTGGTACATTTTACAAAAACAGTTTAAAAATAGACAAACTAGAACATGAAAAGTCACTTATTTGTATGACTTCATTTCTATGAAATGTCCAGGATAGGCAATTCCATAGAAACAGAAAGTAGGGGCACCTGGGTGGCTCGTTAAGCATCTGCCTTTGGCTCAGGTCATGATCCCAGGGTCCTGGGATCCAGCCCCGTATTGGGCTCTCTGCTCCGCGGGAAGCCTGCTTCTCCCTCTCCCACTCCCCCTGCTTGTGTTCCCTCTCTCACTGTCTCTCTGTCAGACAAACAAACAAACAAATAAATAAATAAAATCTTAATAAATAAAAGAAAGTAGATTAGTGGTTTGCCAGGAGCGTAGGGAGAAGGGAGAATGAGGAATGATTGCTAACAGGAACAGTTTCCTTTTTGAGTGATAACAATGTTCTGGAAGTATATATGGTGATAGTTGTACAACTTTGTGAATATACTAAAAACCACTAAACTGTACACTTTAAAAGGTTGGATTTTATAATATGTGAATTATATCTCAATTTTTAAAAACTGAGAAAAAACTAAACTCAAATATTTAGAGATGCATACCTAGTTGATAAAGCTATAAAGAAATGATTGCCATAAAAGTAAGGGCAATGTAAAGGGGAGGGACTTTGGAAGGACTATATAGAGGGATTTTGGAAGACGGCATTGTTAACCTGGATGGTGTTGACATAGGGGCTTGCTATATAATTATATTCCTTTATAGCTAAACTGTGTTAAGTGAAGCAGCTGGTTCAAGGTCAGATGACTGTTCCCTGTTCTGTTTTTATGTTTCATTATAACTTGTTTCTCTGGCATGGATGACTGTTTGCCTTTGAACTATCTTCTCCGACTGCTAAACTGCTTGGTAAAGTTGAAAAAAGCCTGGTTTATAGGCTGCTGGGTTTTCTGTCTTGATGAGATTTTTTTTTGTCCTATTGATCCATTTCTGGCTGTTTTTAAGAAAGAGTTCTTTTTTTTTTTTAAGAGTTCTTCTCAATAATGTGATTTTTAAGAATTAATTTAAATATTTGCTTCAAAATGTTAATATTCTGACATCTTAATTTTCTTATTTTTAAGTTTTTATTTAAATTCCAGTTAGTTAACATACAGTGTTATAATAGTTTCGGGTGTACAATATAGTGACTCAACACTTCCGTACATCACTCAGTGCTCATCACAACAAGTGCACTCCTCAATCTGCATCACTTATTTCACCTACACCCCCACCCACCTCCCTTCTGGTAACTACATTCTTCATAGTTAAGAGTCTGTTTCTTGGTTTGCCTCTCTCTCTTTTTTTCCCTTTGCTCATTTGTTTTGTTTCTTAAATTCCACATATGAGTGAAATCATATGGTATTTGTCTTTCTCTGACTTACTTTGCTTAGCATATTCTCTAGCTCCATCCATGTTGTTGCAGATGCCAAGATTTCATTCTTTTTTATGGCTGAGTAATATTCCATTGTATGTATATGCCACATCTTTTTTATCCATTCATCAGTTGGTGGATACTTGACCTGTTTCTATAATTTGGCCATTGTAGATAATGCTGCTATTAAGTATCGGGGTGCATGTATCCCTTTGAATTAGTGTTTTTGTATTCTTTGGGTAAATGCCTAGTAGTACAATTGCTGGATGGTAGTAGAGTTCTATTTTTTTTTAAGTTTTTATTTAAATTCCAGTTAACATACAGTGTAATATTAATTTCAGGTGTACAATATAGTGATTCAACACTTCCTCACAACACCTGGTGCTCATCACAACAAGTGCACTTCTTAATCCCTATTACCTATCTAACCCATCCCCCCACCCACCTCCATTCTAACATCTTAATTTTCCCCTCAAAATAAGACCAATTCAGAGGCACCTGGGTGGCTCAGTCAGTTAAGCATCTGCCTTTGGCTCAGGTTGTGATCCCAGGGTCATGGGATAGAGCCCTGCGCAGCACTCCCTGCTCAGCAGAGAGCCTGCTTCTCCTTCTCCCTCTGCCCCTCCCCCTGCTTATGCACATGTGTTCTCTCTCTGTCAAATAAATAAATTTAAAAATCTTTAAAAGAATAAGACTGGGGCGCCTGGGTGGCTCAGTCATTAAGCATCTGCCTTCAGTTTAGGTCATGATCCCAGGGTCCTGGGATCGAACCCCACATCGGGCTCCCTGCTAGGTGGGAAGCCTGCTTCTCCCTCTCCCGCTCCCCCTGCTTGTGTTCCGTCTCTCGCTGTGTCTCTCTCTGTCAAATAAATAAATAAAATCTTTTTTTTTTAAAGACCAATTCAAATTATTGATTTTATTTTGTCACAACCCTCAGATTGGTAATTTTGGCCTTTTTAAGGTAAAGTGAATATTGGAGAAATAGAGAAAACAGGAAAAGTAGCATGCCATTTTTAGACCATGGCATCTTGGTGGTATAATAAACAATTTCTCTGGTCTTTATCCCAGGTTCCTGGTAGAGAGCTTTTAGAAACCTTGTAACTTCCCGGGTGATAGGAGTGTCTTTGTTATGCTAATGGAGGAGTTCAAAGTGGCCCTCTAGGTAGCTTCCAGATGGCAGCTTGTTCACCAGGAAGTAAGACCAAGCACATGATTAGAAAGTTGGAGCTTTGGGCCAGCCCAGCCTCCTGGGGAGGGGAATAGGAGGTGGAGATTAAGTTTAGTTGTACAGCCAATGATTTAATCAGTTGTGCCTGTGTAATGAGACCAAATTAAAAACTGTAGGCACCAAAGCTCCGAGTAGAGCATCCTGGCTGGTGAACACATTTATGTGCTGGGAGGGCGACACACCCTGTTTACACAAGGAGAGGGCACAGGAGCTCTGCATTCCTTCCCTGACCTTGCCTATGTGCATCCTTTATAATAAAAGTGTAATACTAAATATAACACTTCCTGAGTTCTGTGAATTATTCTAGTAAATTATTGAACCTGGAGGGGGGGCTATGGAAACATTCAAATTTATGGTCATATGTCCAAAGTACAGGTGGCCTTGTCACCTTCCTCCCCCCAAGATTTATGGCTGGTGTAGGAAGTGAGGCAATCTTGAGGACTTTGCTCTTAATCTGATCTGTACTATGTGTGGTTGGTATCATAATTAAATTGTAGTGCACCTAGTTAGTGTCAGAATAGTATCCTTTGAAAAGTCTATTGGAGCCTGGCCAGTTGGAAGGAATGCTTGTTACAATCTGTTCTTTTGTCAGCTTTCAGACATTATTATTTCCCTTTGAACTATAGAAATTTTTTGCCAAAGATTACCATCTCAGACACAGGTAACAGTTTCTGACTGTTTCCCTGGCAACTACCCCATGACTTGCAAGCCATTTCCTTACTTTGATGTTGGCTATATTTGATATTAAAATATTAAATTGTGAATCAGCTCTAAAAAGTTTTAATGAACAAATGCATAAACCTTAAAAACTGATAAATTAGTAAGTACTTACCTTATTGACATGGGAATAAAGTACCATACAGTGCCATTAGTTCTGGTAGATGCCATCAAGGATTAAAAAATAGATGAGCAGAGGACAAACAGAAGACATACTCAGTTTAAGACTTGGGAAAAGCTGGAGTAAGGGGGAAAAAAAAGATTGAGAAAAAGCCTTTGATAAACTAAGTCTAGGTGAATATATTCTGACTTTTTATGTTCTTATGGAGGCCCTAATCACCTTTCATTTGACTTATTGAAGAAACTCCCTAACTCCTTTTTTCTTTCTACTCAGTCCATTCTAAATTTTGAAACTGGACATTTTTTTCTAAGATATCGCTTTGTACCTGTCATTCTACTACTTAGAATTTTTGAATAGCAACATTCTCCAAAGTGGTTCTCTAAAGACGATCCATTCGGGCATGGGGGGAAAATATTAAAACTTATTTTTTACCATGAAAAATGAGAATTAAATCAGGTTTTACTAGCGTTTAAGTATGGATCAACACTGGTACTACCCACATTAGATCCAAGTGTTAGCCTGTGTCATAAACCGTACATAACATACCATGAACAGAGTTGAGTTCCCCTGTACACCCTTAGTCATCATTTTCCTTGAGCATATTGCAGCTTACAGGTGCGCCCCCCCCCCCGCCCAGGTTTTGCTGTTACTTAAGTCTCTCTCTTTTTTTTAATTCCAGTATAGTTAACATACAGTGTTAAATTAGGTTCAGGTGTACAATATGATTCAGCAATTCTGTACATTACTTAGTGCTCATTAGAATAAGTATATTCTTCATCTGCTCACCTTTTTAACCCATCCTCTCACCTCACCCCCACCCTGGCAACCACCAGTTTGTTCTCTTACAGTGCATTTGTCCAGAACCTTGTAATACAGTGTGGAGGGAGCCTTTGAAATGGTTTGTGCAAGAAGGAAATTTACTGGTTGTCTTGTGGCAAATTACTTAAAAGAATGGTCTAACTAAATGTTGTAGCAGTTTTCTTGTACAAAATGTCAAGTGTTCCAAATTTCCTGAACTTTTCTGTGCTAACAAGTGGTTTTCAGTAGTATGCTGCCTAGGAGTTGGGGTGGGGGGTGGGCAGCAGTGACAAATACTCTTAGTCTTTCTGTTAAAGTGAAGGTAATATGTAACAGTGAGTGAAAAAGTATCTGCATTTTGAAAGAAATTTGTGCCATGGAAAGAGCATTTTGAAAATGGGCATTTGGAAATGTTACTGTTTGTATGTGATTTTGTTGACAAAAATGATGCCATCTATTAAAACAGGTAAATCTGCCTCTTAAAAACATGGGAAATAAAATGTTCTCATCTTCCCAATGAAAGGTTTAATAGATTTTGAACCTATTTGTTAAAAATATAGTAACATTAGAAACCTTTCTATTCATTTTCAAGAAAAACTGCTTGGCATCACAAAGATAGAAATTTACCATCCTGGGACGCATGGGTGGCTCAGTCGGTTAAGCATGTGCCTTTGGCTCAGGTCATGATCTCAGGGTGCTGGGATCCAGTCCTGTATCCGGCTTCTTTCTCCGCAGAGAGCCTGCTTCTCCCAATGCCTGCAGCGCCCCCTGCTTGTGCTCATTTTCTTTCTCACTCTCTGACAAATAAATAAAATCTTAAAAAAAAAAAGATATTTACCATCCTTTGGGTGGAATTGAAAAATGAATACCATGATCTAATTAATAGAGCTAGTAAAGCACCTCTTCCATTGAGAGCTACGTATCTTTGTGACGTTTATTTTTCATCTATAATAAAACCAAGTCACAAAATAAATTTAGAAACTAAACTGCAAAAGACCTAAGATTTCTAAAAATATGAACCATCTTCAGTCACAGTACACTCAAAAAAGGGGAACAAAAAATTGTGTACCATGAATAAAATTTAATTTACAAAATATTTGTTTTAAAGTGTATAATTTGATAAAATATGACATACATTTATACCTATAAAACCATCACCACAATCAAAATTATGTATCCATCATGTCCAAAAGTTTCTTCATAATATTTTATAATTCCTTCCATCTCCAGGCCCCCACTGGTATGCTGTCACCTATAGATTAGTTTGACTTTTGTAGAATTTTATCTAAATGGAATCATATAGTATGTGTTCTTTTTTGTCTCCTTGTCCTTTGCATTTCCATATAAGTTTTAAAATCAGCTTACCTAAAAGGTAGCTGGTAGGAGAAGGCTATGCATGAGTGAGGGCAGAGAGTATTTGGAAAATCCTGTGCCTTCTGCTCAATTTTGCTGTGAACCTAAAACTGCTTTAAAAAATAAAATCTATTAAAAAAAAAAAAGCACCTGGAGTTTTGATTGGATTGTTCCGAACCTATAGATCAATTAGGGGATAACTGACTTCTTAACAGTGTTGAATGTTTTTTACCTGTGATATATTTCGCCATTTATGTAGGCCATCATTAATTTCTCCTAACAATGTTTTTTAAAATGCTTTAAATTTATTTTTATTTTTGAAATTTATTATTGAACATTGCATACAATGTTTTATTCATTTCAGGTGTAAAACATAGTGATTGAAGAATTCTGTGCATTAGTGTTCACCATGATAAGTGAAGTCACCATCTGTCATCATTGACTATATTCCCTATGCTGTACTTTTCATCTCCATGACTTATTTATATTGTAACGGGAAGTTTGTGCCTCTTAATGCCCTTCTCTTAACAGTGTTTTGTGTCACTCTTGTACATCTTTTGTTAGACTTATCCCTAAATATTCATGTTTTTATGCAATAAATGGTATTGTATTTATTTTCTTTTTCTGATTATTGCTAGCATATAGAAATATAATAGATTTTTGTGTATTGTCCTTGTATCCTGTAGCCTTGCCAAACTCATTTAAGTAGCTTTATTATAGATTCTTTCAGATTTTCTATGTAGAAATATAATATATACTTTATATAAATACCAATCTATTATGTAAATATATTAATATAAATATATACTTTAAAACAAATATTTCTCCCTTTCTGATCTAGATGGTTTTTATTTCTCTTTACTTTCTTATTGCACTCACTAGATCCTCCAGTACAAATTTGAATACAAACGGTGAGCACAGACATCCTGGCCTTGTTTCTCATCTTAGAGCATTGTGTCATAACCATTAAGTATGGTGTTAGCTATACATTGTCATTGATGCCCTTTATTGATTTAAGAATGTTTCCTTCTATTCCTAGTTTGGTGAAAGTTTTTATGAAAAGAGGTTGTTGGGGGGCGCCTGGCTGGCTCAGTTAGTAGAACATGTGACTCCTGATCTTGGAGTCATGAGTTCAAGTCCCACGTTGGATGTAGAGATTCCATACTTACATATATATATACATACATATATACATAAATGTTTAAGAAATGATTGTTGGATTTTTGACAAGTGCTTTTTCTATGTCTAGTGGGATGATCATGTAGTTTTTCTTTGTCAGCCTATTATAATGATGGGTTGTATTGGTTGATTTTTTTTCAGATTTTAACGAACTTGTATTCCTGGGACAAATCTACTTGGTCATAATGTATTATCCTTTTTATAATTGTTGGATTTGATTTGCTGAAGTTTCATTAAGAATGTATGCATATACATTCATCTTTGTGATTTTGGTATCAAGGTGAGGCTGACTTCATAGGATGACTTGAGAAGAATTAATTCCGTTCTCTTCAATTTTCTGGAAGAATTTGTGTAGAATTACTTATTCCTTGAATGTTTGGTAGACTTGTCCAGTGAAGCTATGGGGCCTGGAATTTTCTTTGTGGGTATGTTTTAAATAATAAATTTAATTTCCGTAATAGATTACAGGGCTATTCATGTAACCTATTTCCTTGTGAATGAGCCTTGGTAGTTTGCATCTTGAAGAAAATTTTCAATTTTCAATTTCATTTAAGCTGCCAATTGACGGGCGCCTGGGTGGCTCAGATGGTTGGGTGTCTGCCTTTGGCTCAGGTCGTGATCCCAGGGTCCTGGGATCGAGTCCCGCATCAGACTCCCTGCTCCTTGGGAGCCTGCTTCTCCCTCTGCTTCTCTCTCTCTCTCTCTCTCTGTCTCTCATGAATAAATAAATAAAATCTTAAAAAAAAAAAGTTGCCAATTGACATAAAGTTGTTCATAATATTGCCTTATTATTCTGATATCTGTAGAATCTGTAGGACATCACCTCTCTCATTCCTGACGTTGGTAATTTGTGTTTTCTTTCTCTCTTTCCTAATCAGTCTGTCTGTAGTTTATTAAGCTAAAATCTGTGTATGGTTTGTTAATTTTCTTTGTTGTGTTTTTTTAATTGGTTTCTCCTGTGATCTTTGTGATTTCCTTTATTCTGAGTTTCATTTACTCTTTTTTTCCCCCCTAATTTAAGATAGAAGCTGAGGTCATTGAATTTAGTCCTTCTTTTCTAATGTAGGTATTTAATGATACAGTTTTCCCTCTAAGAACTCCTTTAGCGGTTTCAGATGTTATGTTTTAATTTTTGTTTAGTTCAAAGTACTTTTGTAATTTCCCTTTTGATTTCTTCTTTCAGTTATTTAGAAGTGTGTTGTTTAGTTTCCACAGATTTGGAGGTTTTCCAGAGATCTTTCTGTTATTGATTTTTATTCAATATCATATTTGTCTTGAATTATTTTAAATTTATTGGATCTTTTATGGCCCAGAATATGATCATTCTTAGTAAATGTTCCATGTTCACTTGAAAAGAATGTATATTCTGCTTTTTTTCTATTAAGTTGGTTGATAATGTTTTTCAGGTGTTCTGTATCCTATCGGTTTGTCTCTTCCCCCCATTTACTAATTTGTTTAATCATTTATATCACAAACGATATAACCCATAGATATTTATTCCATAGTATAACTTTTATATTATAATATAACATAAGTATTACAATATTTGTAATCTATTAATACTTTATTTTGTTGCTCAAATTGTTCCATCTTTGGCCATTAGGAGTTCTTTCAGTTGGCTGCTGTTTTGCTTGGCATACCCCCATCAGTGTGTTTTTTGCTTGTTTTTGTTTTTATTTTTTTTAAAGATTTTATTTATTTATTTGAGAGAGAGAACACACATGAGTGGGGGGGCGGGGAGGGGCAGAGGGAGAGGGAGAAGCAGACTCCCCACTGAGCAGGGAGCGGGACTCGGGCCTTGATCCCAGGACCCTGAGATCATGACCTGAGTCGAAGGCAGATGCTTAACCGACTGAACCACCCAGGTGCCCCTGTTTTTGGTTTTGATTTGTTATTTTCTCACTTACTTACTTTCTGGCACTATAAGATGCTCCAGGCTTATCTTGTATATTTGTTGCCCCAGCTCTAGAATCAACCATTCTCCAAGGAGCTCTGGATACTTTTATTGGCGAATAGTATTAGAAACCAAGATCTGGGTACTAGATATGCTTATTGCTACTGGAGTGTCCTTTTATACCCTCTTAGCCAACAGATGTATACAAACCTGTGTATATAATATATGTAACCATCTGTATCTCTATTAAATTAAATATGAGTTCTTACTGATGTCTCCAGCACTAATCCATTATTATATAGATCATTCTAGTTTCTTCCCCTTGCTAATCTGTAAATTTCCACTCTAACAGTGAGATTCAGGGCGCCTGGGTGGCTCAGTCAGTGAAGCATCTGCCTTCGGCTCAGGTCATGATCCCAGGGTCCTGGGATTGAGCCCCACATGAGGCTCCCTGCTCAGCGGGGAGTCTGCTTCTCCCCTCTCCCCTTTGTTATTTCTCTCTCTCTGTCAAATAAATAAATAAAATCTTAAAAAAAAATGAGATTCTTGGTTCCTACCATCTGCCATCTGTATACTTAATGATTCACTTCCATTGTATACATGTAACAGTGTTGGAATTACTAATGCATATCTACATGGAAAACAACTTTACTGACTTAAGTTACGTCATGTAGTTCCTTTTGCCTTTAGTCTTAATAGACTCCATTTCCAGAGTTTCTTAGGTCAGCACGTTTCCTTCCACTCACTTTAATGAAGTTGTTCCATACATTTATAATACAGTTAGATTCTCTTATCACAGTTTACATTCTTCCCTGGGATCCCTCAACCTCATAAATGATTTTTTAAATTTTTCATATATCACTCTTCATGTTATAAAGTTCTGTCGGTTTTTAACAAATGTATAACGTTATTTGTCCATCATTACAGTGTGATACAGAAGAATTTCATCACCTTAAAAGTGCATGGTGTTTTACCTGCTTGTCTCTTATCCCTTTGCTCTGCCCTAGCAATCACTGATCTTTTTACTTTTCCAGAATGTCATGTTGTTAGGATACAGTATAAAGCCTTTTCAGATTGGCTTTTTTCACTTAGTAATATGCATCTGTTTCCTCTGTGTCTTGTCATGGCTTGATAGCTTATTTTTTTTTAGTACTGAATAGTATTACATTGGATGTACTACAGTTTATCCATCTTCTACTGAAGGACATCTTGGTTGCTTCCAAGTTTTGGCAATTATGAATAAAGCTGATATAAACATCCATATGCAAGTTTTTGTGTGAACAAAAGTTTTCAACTCAATTGAGTTAGTACTTAGGAGTGTAGCTGCTAAATTGAGCAATAAGACTATGTTCAGCCTTGTGAGAAACTGCCAAACTGTCTCCCAAAATGGCTGTACCATTTTGCATTTCCACCAGCAAGTAAGAATTCCTGTTGTTCCACATCCTCACCAACATGAAATATTGTCAGTTTTTGAGCCATTCTTATAGGTGTGTATGAGTATCCCATGTGGTTTTAATTTTTAATTCCCTATGACAGATAATGTTGAGCAACTTTTCATATGCTTATTTGCCATCTGTATATCTTCTTTGTTGTGTCTGTTCAGATCTTTCCCTCCTTTTTTTTTTTTTTTAAAGATTTTATTTATTTGACAGAGAGAGACACAGCAAGAGAGGGAACACAAGCAGGGGGAGTGGGAGAGGGAGAAGCAGGCTTCCCACCGAGCAGGGGGCCCAATGTGGGGCTCAATCCCAGGACCCTGAGATCATGACCTGAGCCGAAGGCAGACACTTAACGACTGAGCCACCCAGGCGCCCCTCTTTCCCACCTTTTTAAATTGAGTTGTTTTCTTATTGTTGACCTTTAAGAGGTTTTTATACATTTTGGATACAAGTGAGATGTTTTATATGTTTTGATATAGATGAGATAATATATTTTGTAAATATTTTCTCCCAGTCTGACTTGTCTTTTCTTTTCTCTTAATAGCGTCTTTTGCAGAGCCTAAGTTTTTACTCTTCATGCAGTCCACTTTTTTTCATTGATTGTGCTTTTGGTTTCATATCTAAATAGTTATCACCAAAGCCAAAGTCACCTTGATTTTCTCCTATGTTATTTTCTAGAAGTTTTGTGTTTTACATTTAGGCAGATGTTACATTGGGATCATTTACATTATCAATGTTGGTTAATTTTTGTGAAAGGTTGTGTCTAGATGCTTTTTTTACGTATAAATGTCCAGTTGTTCCAGCGCCATTCATTGAAAAGACTGTCCTTTCTCCATTGAACTGTGCTCTTTTGTCATATATCAATTGACTACAGTTGTGTTTGTCTGTTTCTGAATGCTCTGTTCTGTTTTATTGATCTATATGTCTGATGTTTCACCAATACTACATTGTCTTGATCACTACAGCTTTATTGTGAGTTTTTTTAATTCCAGTATAATTAACATACAGTGTCATATTAGTTTCATGTATATAATATAGTGATTCAGTAATTCTCTTCATTACTCAGTGTTCATCATGATAAGTGTTCTCTTCAATCCCGTTCACCTGTTTCACCCATCATCCCACTCACCTTCCCTCTGGTAACCACCAGTTTATTCTCTATATTTAAGAGTCTCTGTTTTTGTTTGTCTCTGTTTTTCTTTGCTTTGTTTCTTAAGTTCCACATATGAGTGAAATCATATGGTATTTGTCTTTCTCTCACTGATTTATTTCATCTAGCATTATACCTTCTAGATCCATTCATATTGTTGCTGATGGCAAGATTTCATTCTTTTTTTTATGGTGGAGTAATATTCCATTGTGCGTATATATATCACTTCTTTATCCATTCATCTCTTGGTGGACAGCCCTGGGGTTGCTTCCATATTTTGGCTATTGTAAATAATGCTACAATAAACATAGGGGTGCATATATCTTTTCAAATTACTGTTTTCATAATCTTTGGGTAAATACCCAGTAGTGGAATTGCTGGATCATGATAATTCCAATTTTAATTTTTTGAGGAACCTCCATACTGTTTTCCAGTGGCTGCACCAGTTTGCATTCCCACCAACAGTGCAAGAGGGTTTTTTTTTTCCCTTCACATCCTTGCCAACACCTGTTGTTTCTTGTGTTGTTAATTTTAGCCATTCTGACAGTTGTGAGGTGATATCTCAATATGGTTTTGATTTGCATTTCTCTGATGACTAGTGATGTTGAGACTTATAATGGGTTTTGAAGTCAAGTAATGTCAGTCTTCCAACTTTGTTCTTCAGTATTGTGTTACTTTTCTGGTTATTTTACCTTTCCATATAAACTTTAGAATCCATTTGTCAGTATTCACAGACTAGCTTGTTGAGATTTTGATTGAAATTGCATTGACTCTGTAGATCAAGTTGGAAAAAACTGACATCTTAGCAATATTGAATCTTCCCATCCATGAACATGCAGTACTTCATTTACTTAGATCTTTGGTTTCTTTCATCATTATAGTTTACAGCATATAAATAGTGTATATATTTTGTTAGAGTTATACATAAGCATTTCATTTTTATGCTAAAGTTAATTGTATTGTGTATTTTTTTAAAAGATTTGTTTTTTTGAGAGAAAGTGAGCACGAGCGGCGTGAGGGGCAGAGGGACAAGCAGACTCCCTGCTGAGCAGGGGGCCTGATTCGGGGCTGGATCCCAGGACCCTGAGATCATGACCTGAGCTGAAATCAGACGTTTAACCAACTGTGCCACCCAGGCACCTCTTGTGTATTGTTTTTAATTTCAAGTACCAATTGTTCATTGCTGGTATAAAGGAAAGCAGTTGACTTGTATATTAACCTTGTATTCTGTGACTTTGCTGTATTTATTAGTTCCAGCAGTGATTTTTTGCTTTCATCTTTTTCTTTTTCTTCTTCTTTAATTCTTCAATTCAATTCTTCTTCAGTTCTTCTTTGATTCTTTGATTCAATTCTTTAATCTCTTCATAGACAATCCTGTCATCTGCAAACAAAGATAGTTTTACTTATTCTTTCCCAACGTACTTACCTTTATTTTCTTTAAAAAAAAGTCTTATTGTGGGGCATCTGGGTGGTGCAGTTGGTTAAGTGTCTGACTCTTGGTTTTGGCTCAGGTCATGATCTTGTGGTTGTTAGATGGAGACCTGGGTAGGGCTCCGCGCTCAGCTTGGAGTTGGCTTCAGATACCCTCTCCCTCTGCCCCTCCCCCTGCTTGTGCATGCATGCTCTCTCTCCCTCTCAAATAAATAAAATTTCTAAAAAATCGTATTGCACTGACTAGGATGTTCAGTATGAGCTCAATAGGACTGGTAAGAGGGAACATTTTTGCCTTCTTCCCCGTCCTAGAGGGAAAGCATCCTCTTTCTCACCATTAAGTCTAATGTTAGCGGTATGTCTTCTGTAGATGTTCTTGATCAAGTTGAGGAAGTTCCTCTCTTTTCCTAGTTTGCTGAGAATTTTATCAGGAATGGGTTTTAGATTTTGTCAAATACCTTTTCAGAATCAATTCATGCAATTATGTGGTTTTTCCTCTTTAGTCTGTTGTTGTGGTGGATTATATTAATTGATTTTCAAATGTTGGATTGATCTTGCATACCTGGAATAAATTGCACTTGATTGTGGTATGTAATTTTTTATACATTGTAATATTTTATATTTCTAATGTCTTGTTGAGAATTTTTATAACTATATCTGTAAGAGATACTGGTCTATAGTTTTCTTGTAATGTTCTTCTCTGGTTTCTGTATTAGAGTAATACTGGCCTTGTGCAATGAGTTTAGGAAGTGTTCTTTCCACTTCTATTGGAAGAAATTGCATAGGTACCAGTTTTTCTTTAAGTGTTTAATAGAATTATCAGTACAACATATGAAACTGTTGTTTTCTTTTTTCAAAGATTATTAATATGGATTCAATTCCTTTAATAAAGTCTTTCTTTTTAATCCAATCTGACAATCTCTGCCTTTTAATTGGGGCTTTTAGATTACTTACATTTACTGTCGTTGATACGGTTTGGTTTGAATCGGTTATATTCCTATTTGTTTTCTAATTGTTCCATCTGTTTTTTCTTCTTGCTCTTTTACTGCTTTATTTGGGGTTGAATGGTTTTTATTCCACTTTATATCTTTTACTGGCTTATGAGCTATAACTGTTACCTAGTAATTGCATTGGCATATGCAATATATATCTTATCATATTATACCTCTTCACAGATAGTATAAGAATAATACCATTCCATTTTCCCTCTTTCAGCCTGATGTTGTTTTCAAACTTTTTATTCTCATGCTATAAATCCTACACCACCTTATTATTTTTGTTTAAATAGTTTTTATTCTTAAAGAGATTTAAATAACAAGAAAAAAGTCTTTGTTTTCCCATGTAGTTAACTTTTCTAGTGCTCTTCATTCTTTTGTGTAGATCCATATTTCCACTTGGTATCTTTTTCTTTCTGCCTAAAGGACTATTTTTTTTTTTTAATTGCAGTGCAGTCTGCTGTTCTTGAGGATTTTTTCTTTTTATCTGAGAAGATACTTATTTCACCTTGTTTTTAAAAAAAATATTTTTACTGGTACAATGACTTTTAACACTAATTACCGAGAATTAATCCATACTTTACAGGTTTTGGACATAGTCCTTCACAAAATTGTCATTACTTTAGACACCCAACTACAAGCTTGGGGTTCCAATCTTATATAATCTCCAAGCAGATTGGAGCCTGAGGTGTTCCGAGGAGGGCAGGAAATTGGCAAGTTCCTGCTGTAACTAGAATGGACGTCTGAGAGACATAAGATGGTTACAGGCAACTTGGGAACAAGGGAGAAACGTCTGGGCTACCAAACTTTTACAAAGAGAGAATCGTTAAACTGACGGTGGGCCTGAAAACATAACCATCTGAGTGCTAATTGCCAGTGCGAGGGATAGAGTTCTTCCCTAAAGGTCGCCTCAGTCCGCCTCAGAAAGACTTCACAGAGGGTTGCTTTTCCTTTCCCCACCCGCAGGTAACAGTCCTTTGGATAGCCCCCGGAATTTCTCTCCAAATGCACCTGCTCACTTTTCCTTTGTTCCTGCCCGTAGGTAAGTTGATAGAAAACCTCTGTGACTAATGTGTGTGTGGCATTTGCATGAATGTTAGTTAAATGTTAGCTTCCTCCTTTGAGGCACTGCCCTTCCAAGTGTGTTACCTTGGGCTACTAGCCACCAGCATTGCTTTCCTCATCTCATTCAAATTTTGCTTTCTAGATGCTCTAGGTGTTTGCCTTTAGTAGATATAAGAAGTGGCTTTATTTTTATAATCCTAAGCACAAGTCCCTGGTTTCCTGGGGGTATGTTCCAAAACATTATACTCATAACTGAGAGCTATCCTAGTGTGATCAATGAGAAAATGGGCCTCTCATCCCAGGGAGACCCAAGGTTTTACTCTTACTCCTCAACCAGAATAAAAGTGCCTTTTAGTAGAGATTCGTTAATATTGGAAAGCTGTGTCTCCTGGTGTATAATAAGCACTTACTCAGTGCTTTTTGGTTGAACGAGTGATGGGGAAGAATAACGAACAGGCAAGCATTTATAGTTGTAAACTGTGATAAGCACCATGAAATGAAAGAACATGATGCTGCATGAAAGCATAGGAAAGGAATGGGGCTGGAGGATCTATACAGGGTGGTCATGTAAGGCCTCCCGGAAGGGGATTGACTTTTAAGCTAAGACCTGAAGGATAAGAGTGAGCCTGCCATGTTGAAAGTGAGGACACAGGTGTAGGCCATTGTAGGCAGAAGGAATAGCATGTTCCATTTGTGCCCTTGTGTCTCCCTTATTATTATCAGGGCTTTAGGAATAGGATCAGCTAGGGAATTTCAGGGCCTGGTATTATGATCCAAACAGACCTGTGCTAGGTGGCATGAAGTTTGAGTCATGTGTATGGAACATGGAACTCTGGGCTGTTCTTTTAACAGAACATAGTAGGAAAAGCAGCTAGGAATTAGTAGGGGTAGGGAAGAAGATTTCAACCCTGCCAAACAGGGTACTCAGGAATTGTGTTTGCTAGGTTACTGAGGTCAGGCTTGAACCTTGTAGGATCACATGGGTTTGGAATATCACACAAAATAGATTTAATGAAATGCTAAGGATAGATCCATCAATCCTGCAATTTCACTTCAAACATACACACAATCCTAAACAGAAAGTTTGCCCTTGCAAGCGTGACCAAACGCCAGGGGTCAAACAGATCAGTCTCCTTGGTTCCATTTGATTCTCACTGTAATATATGTCTTTTCACTACAGCCATGGCCACAGAGCAGACAGGTAATAGTGGACATGATGGGGAGAGGGGCTGGGAAACTGCTATGCATGGCCAGACAATATGGTTTGTGGTGTTGTGCTTGGTGAGAAGTGGCTGTGATGAGTCTTCTCTGACCGTGGGTATGAACATTTGGCCTTTCATATCTAGCAAAGAGGCCCTAAGGGAACCCCCTGCTGGAACCAAGGCTCAGAGCTCATATACTTAGAGGCAGGAATTGCTGAATAGTTCCAAGTTTCTGAGCCTAGGGACAAGTCACCCTCATCCCCACAAATTTCCTTGGTCACCCAGTGAGATGACCAGGCAGAGGAAATGGAGGCATCCTATAGTGGCATTTCTTTCTGACTGTGGTAGCCCTTGCTCTTCAGATTAGAGAAAAATGGCTGCCCTGCAGTTGGTTTCCATTTCTTTCTAAAGAAGGAAAGATGATCTGTGAAAAAGTCTATTTGACAAGGGTTTGGGAAATTCCTCCCTAAGTTAGACTAGTGCTATCTTTGCTGAGCTCTGTTTTCCTGGAATTGACTTGCTTTCTTGTATAGAGCTCCCAGGACCCAACAAAAGAGATCAGAGAGAACATCATGTTTGAGCAGCTTCCTGGACATTTCTTTGCCTCAGAGACTAGGTTCCAGCAGAGCTAGCTGCCTGGGTAGCATGAAGTTTGAATCAGGTGCATGTAGCATGGAACCCTGGGCTGTCCCCTTGCAGAGTCTAGTAGGAAAAGCTGCTTGGTATTGGTGGGAGTGGGGAGGAGTGCTTCAAAAGGGGAAGCCCTGGCAAGATTGAGTCCTCTTTTTTTCTCCTTCCTCTCCCTACCTCCCTTAACTGTGAAGCCTGGACTAAATCACCAAATCCCTGGGTTATAGTGTTTTCTCTGAAGATTGAGGGTATTTAAATTCTAAAGGTCCTCCATTGCTAATGTTCTAAAGTTCTGTGGTAGCAGCAAAGAAATTTTCCCCAACTTCAACTAGAGCAGGCTATGCCCCCATGCTTCACAAGAAAAACCACTTGTGTTACAGCACCATCCCATAGTTCAGGAAAGAATCACTTGTCCATGAATAAAAGCTTCACACCAGATACCTTTCTCCTCCACAGCAAAGCAAATATCTAGTTCTCTTTGATGAGAACTTTGGGGTGCATCCTCTCAAGAGCAGCAGGAAACCTGCTCCAAAATCTTATATAATACAGCCAAGGGTATGCCACCTGGCTGTGTCTTCATGAGGTTGCTGCCACTCTTTACGAACATTCTCAAAGACTGGTTTTATGGGTCCTAATGGATCTTAAGTAACCTTGGACTGTTTGCCAATGATTGGTTCATACTCAGACTCAGATGGTGGTCTACTTCTTCCTCATCAATCCAGTGGCCTGGGAAAGACCAAAGAGCCTTTCACGTGGAGCCTTCAAAAAAAGAAATAGCTGTATTTCAGTGGCAGTTCTGTCCTTGTGGTGATCCCTTCAGCTAGAGTCCTCTGTCATTGCTTCTCTAAAAGTGAATATGTTGCATAAATAAATAAATAACATGTGAATTCGTTGAGAGTATGAAGATTTTTATTTCAGAACCACAGTGTTATATAACAGATGTTCTTATTCAAAGTCACAGACTCCTTTTTAGTTAGAGATGTTTGTCTTTGCAGTGGAAAACACACAACCATAGGCCTCATGTAGGAGAGAGATGTGAAAGCATGTACTAGACCAAGCAGTACTGTCTAGAGACAAGGAAGAGCCTACCTGTGAGCCAACTGCCCAAAACAGTGCTGGTGGAAAGACAGGCAGGTCCAGGGCTCAGGGTGGGGTCCTGTAGAAACTGCCTAATATTCTTCATTTTACATAGGACTGATGGACGGCGCTGGTCTTTGGCCTCTTTGCCTTCTTCAGGTTATGGAACCAACACTCCTAGCTCTACTGTCTCAGTAAGTAGCCAAATCTGTGGCTTTGCTTCCTTCATCCCAAAGAAGTACTTCCCTACAGATTATTGCTGCCTATCCCTATGGGATTGCAGAGTGGTTCTCAATTTTTCCTCCAAAGCCAAACTCAGAGAGGTTGTTTGGAGATGAGGCTGAGTGGGGCAGTGGTGGCCCTTAACAGCCATAGCCAGATATAAACATTAAACACCTTTGGAAAGAACTAACCAGCATGCTCTCTGGGCATCAGTTTTTCCAAGTGGAGTCAGAGGAGGGCTTGAGGATGGACTTTTGCTTTGCCAGATGTGAAGGATCCCAAACATGGTTCCCCTGCTTCCTTCATCTTACTTCTAGAACTACAACCAAGAGCAGATAACCCCTCCCATGTCCCAAAGGCCTGATGGACCCTCTTTCTCCTCTTTCACCTGTTCCTTTCAAAAAAAGAAGGGAAGGATGATTATTTGATATTCAAGTTTGATGTGTATCAGCAAAAAAGCTGGGCCTTTCTCTAAAACTTCTAGTTAGTTTTTTTAGAGAAGGTTGTAGCCTAAAACACAACAGATGTCCTAATTGCTGCTATGCACAATTGACCGTAAAATGAGTCTTCCTCATTGAGCAAGTTTTAATTGAAGCCAGGATGACAAGGTTGGCAAACTCTTTCTTTAAAGAGCCAAATAGTAAGTACTGTAGGCTTTGCAGGCTGGGTCGGGCAGCACACTGGGTGGCCCGTTCCCCATGTCCTCCACCATTCTTCCAGTCTTCCCAGGGCAGCTTGTTGACATTTGTGACTCCCAAGCAGGTAGAAGGAGTATCATTTCCTCCCTTGACCTAGATATAACTCATAAATTAATCCAAAGATCTCATTGGTCTTTTAGCGGCAGTTAAGCTTCAGATCTTTCCCTGGTAAATACCGCTTTTCCTATAAACCTTTACTGGACAGGTGACTTTTTACCTAAGGCAAGAGTCATATTATATATATAATATATATGCGTTCAGTAAATTTTAATAGACTCAACCCATGGCTGCTGCTTATTTTATTGGGATACAAAAATTTTACTTCCTGTCAGTGGCAGTTTGGTGAAGATACTTTTTACAGCTTCTGTGCAACCCATTTTCCAAAATGTGACCAAGACAGAGCCCTGGGGAGACTTCCCCCAAGCTGTTTACAGCTTCATGTATTATAGCATTCCATGACAAAAGCCTGTACTGTTTGCCCCCCAAAAATTCTGATTTCTCACTTGGTATTGAGACTTACTTGTGGCAAGAGAGTTTTCTTAGTGTGGTGCTGCAGCTTTGACTCTAAATGGACTTGGATATTTAAACCCCAGATCCCTCATCAGCTGATGAACAGAAACGGAGCCAATGATGTTAGACTTGCGTGCTCTCTTAGCCAGTCTTGTCAGGAAAGGGGGCCTTCCCCAATCCTGGTGCTGTACTAGGCTGTCACCGCGGTCGCTGCATCTGTGGGATGCCTGCAGGAGCAGGGCTCACTCCCTCACATGGTCTGTCGTGGCAGTGGGTTCTTGTCTGGAATCTCAGTCATTGGGCCCTGTTTGGAATTCTTCGTCATTTTCAGGTCACGTCTAATCTTTGGGTTCCAGATCTAAAAGTCAGATTTTCTTGCCTACTTGTGTCCCTAGAGTATGGCCACAGTCTTCCTAGCCTCAGCTGCGCCAGTTGTCCTTTGGGTAACAGCCGAAAGGAAACATTACTGAGTTCTCCCAGCACTGTGGAAGGGAAAACTTTCAGGGATTTCATATGTAGGCTGAGTATACCTGGGACAATTCCTAAGCCAGGAAGCATGATTTGTTAATTACTTGCCATTCCAACTAGCCAAAAGCTTCACTGAGGGCAAAGCATCCATGCAGAAGAATCTGCCTTTTGCCACCAAAACAGGTTCCCTAGGTAGTTACGGAGCACCCACACCTTGTGAATGCCTGGGTCCAACTGCCTGCCAGACTCATGAAGGTTCCTAGTATCTTGGCTTCCTCAGGACTGAAGGCTCAGAAGGAGTAGAGAGGAGAATTGTGCAGAATGGAGGTGAAAAGGAGCAAGGCAAAGAAGGCCTGCTGTGGGTTAGCTTTGGGAAGTCCTCTCTGTGCCTGGACTGCCCTGAGACATGTCTGTAATGCTGCTTGTTAATGTTTTTCTCTCTAGTCATCATGTTCCTCACAGGAAAAGCTGCACCAGTTGCCCTTCCAGCCTACAGCCGATGAGCTGCACTTTTTGACGAAGCATTTCAGCACAGAGAGTGTACCAGATGAGGAGGGACGGCAATCTCCGGCCATGCGGCCCCGCTCTCGCAGCCTCAGGTGAGGGCTATTCTCTGCCGGCTACCCCAGGGCCTGTGGAGCTCGGCTTTTCTGCACAGTGTAGGAATAGGCAAACAGTTATAAAGGGCAAGAAAGTAAATAATTGGAACTTTGTACACCATACGGTCTCTGTGGCAACTACTTAACTCTGCTGTTATAGTGTGAAAGCATCCACAGACATCTCATAAACTTTATTTACAAAGACAGGCAGCGGGCCAGATTTGGTCTGTGGGCCGTAGCTTGCCAACCCAGGGCTTAGCTCAAATGAGTCAAGGCCAGTGACGCTCAGGCACACCTGATGACCCTGTCAAGTGGTCCCTCTCTTTTCCCTTTGAGGGTAGTTAGCAGTGGGAATATACTTTAAACCCCACTTAGCAAGGAGAGTAATAGTATTGTCCATTTTGATAGTTACCTGGCTGCAGAACCCACAGGCCCAGGGTTTAGGAATTAAGCCAGCTAAAAAAGGTGCTGCTGAAGACACATGCGGCTGACTTGGGGAAGAAGCCCATTTCAGAAGCAGAATGAAATGCCCATCTGAATCTCACTCATTTCCCTGAATCACCTGGGCTCATCAAACCAAACAAACCTTAGCAGCTGATTTATCTGTGAATTTCTTTGATTAATTAGCTCTTTTCTTTGGCATTAGCTGGTAAAATTATGCCAAAATTCCAGGTTAAGGAAGAGGGTGGAAATTAAAATGGGCCTGGCTTTAGTGACTGAGGTCAGCTTTCCAGAGCTCTTAGGAAATGATTAATTGGCTAATATGTTCGGGGTGGAAACCCAGAGGAGCAGGGCCTGCCACGAGGAATCTCCTCAGGGATTATATTCCCTGAGTATCAGGGAGTAAGCTGAGCCAGACCACAAAGATGGGTTCAAGTTCAGAGACTGATGAAGATGATCACAGGGACTGTTGTGCAAAGGATCAAAAACACAAATGAGTTTTTGTGGAGTGTGGATCTCAGTGCCTTTCTTTCTTTTACTCATAGGAATACCTGAATCGGTGCTCTCCGCAATGCACAGGGTAAAAGGTTCATTTTAGGCCATATGAGACTGAGAAGAATATAGTATATCAGGGAAATCCCTGCTATATTACTCTTAAAATACTTGGTAATGCGTACTGGTACAGCAAGCAGACTGGCTCACTCCAGGGAGGAAAGGCAGAGAAGAACAATTCTGAACCTAGCTCAGCTTAGGTCATATGTCAGGGGCACCAAACTGGGCAGGACTCAAATATCCATTCATTTCTGTGGATCAGACTTTGAAATCTTTTAAGAAGATGTAACTGCAGATGGGCCAAAGAGGAAGATTTAGATGACCCAGGCTAATAACTCACTGCAGGCTGGATTGGCCTCATTGGCTACAGCTTGTTTGGAAAAGGATACAGGTATACACGGTCTTCCTTTGGTGTTTCTGGTGATGGTTTGATTTGATTTGATTTGATTCCTAGAACATGCTGAGATATACTCAAAACCCCACTGGCCAAAGCGAAGAAGACCCAGAGAGTCCTGTCCTGGGGGAGGTCATTCTAGGAAAGCCACCAGTAGACTCAGGAATGGTTTCCTCCTTTCTAGGCCTTTTCAGGCCCTGGCAGAGGTCTTTGTGAAAGTCAGCTTCTTACAGGAAGGTAGCCTGGTTCCAGATGGCACTATTTTGAGCTAAACAAGGTGTGCTGGGAGCTTCAGGAAAAAGGAAGACTCTAGAACTCAGCACTCATTAAGGTGGGAGTGCTGCAGACAGTGGGAGGGCAGGGACTCTGGGGATGGTCATCTTTCTTCTTGAGAGTTCCATGGCACTAAAATAACACAATTGTTTCTTTCTTATTTAGTCCTGGACGGTCCCCAGTTTCCTTCGACAGTGAAATAATAATGATGAATCATGTATACAAAGAAAGATTCCCTAAGGTAAGGATCCTGAGGATGGCTGCTCCTGTGGGAAGACTGGGGGTGAGGAGATGGAGTGCTCTCACCAGAGGTAATCAAGAAGAAGAGCAGAAAGGCACCCAGGAGGAGGGGGAGACAAGCGCCAGGCTGTCAGACTGCTGGAGAAGAGGCGGCAACAGAGGCCTAGAGTTTGGGGCTCATATTTGCAGGGCCTCTATTTCTCCACTCCCTGGAGAGGTATCTAGAGGGAGATGTTAGAAAGGTGTTCCCCCATATGTTATGGGGAAGGAGAGAACTGGGACCTCGTCTCTAACCATGCGCATCAGGGCCACAAGTCAGAGTCCCTGCAGAACGGGATTGGCTATCAGAAAGCATGTTCATTCTATGCAGATTTCTTAAGCAGTGCCTCACCACCAAGCCCGGAGTGTGCACAGACCAGTGTGCTAGACTGGCAGGAGGCTGGCCGGAGGGAGCAGGAAGGTGGGAGACAGAGTTTTCAAGCAGGAAACTGCTGAGGAAGGAAGGCAAATTACTCTCCTGAGATAGCTGAGAAATAGTCTTCGTAGCTCTGCAGTTTGGCTAGAAACCATCGTGTATGTAGAACCTAGGGTCTTATTTTCCATTTGCATTTCTTTTTGAACACGGCATGCCTATATGCTCTGACCTCACCTCATGACAGGCCCTGTTCCTGCAGAACATAGCCAGCTCTGTCAGAACGAGGGCACTGACACAGTTTTCCTGTCCATGACAACAAGGAGCATGGAGCCCTCAAGTCTCTTGTCCAGACTTCCCTGTGTCTACATACTCCTCTGAGTCCAGGGGCTGCAGTGTGCAGTGCTTCCCTGCTCTTCTGATAGTGTCCTTTTTCTAGACTCTGGTGTAGTCTCCTGGACACACGTGGGTGGCTCAGGGAAATGGTATGAAGCCCTGTGCTTTCCCTCTTGACATACACAGTGAAGCATAGCAGTAAGGAAGGACACACATTCTGGAACCAGACTAAATGGTTTCAAATCTGCTTCTACCATTTACTAGTTATGTGACCCTGGACAGATGATTTAACTTCTCTGAGCTTCATTTGCCTCATCTGTAATTTGGGATAATGAGAGTATTTATCGCATAGAGAGTTTGTGAAAATTAATGAGCATTAAACTTTTCTAACTATGCCCCGGACATAGTAAGCACTCAGTTAAGTGTGAGCTATTTCTCTGCTCCCCGTGGTCTATGTTTTCTAGCCTTGGAACAGGCTTTAGAGAGGAAGAGTGAAGAAGAGGGCACAGTGGACAGCTGGGGAATCATGCTGTTATGCTTGATCCTGTATAAAGATGTTTAGGAGTGGGGGGTGGAGTTAAGATGGCCGAGGAGTGAGGGACCCTGTTTTTCTGGTCCCTTGAACACAGCTAGATAGTTTCAGATCATTCTGAATACCTGTGAAATCAATCGGAGATCTGAGAAAAGAGATGCTGCAATTCTGCAAGTAGAAAAGTGACCACTTTTTAGAAGGTAGGAGGGGTGGAGATTTGAATCCGGGGTGATATGGCAGGATACAGTGGAGGGAAGGGAGCCTGCTTAAGGAGGCTACCACAAAGTATTATAAGCAGCAGAGTGCAAAATCGGAACTTTCAGAAGTCTGCCACAGTGGGGTACGTCCCTGGCTTAAAGGTGCTTAGGTGGCAAAGCAGAGTAGAATCCCAGGGTCCACAGCGTGGTCTCAGGATCCCCAGGGTCACAAGAATGGGGGTGCCTGAGTGAGGCAGAGTTCCCAGGCACAAGAGTGGGGAAAATGGCTAAAAACAGTGAGTCTAGGTGCTGGCTTTCTGCTCTGTGTTGCCATAAACTGTGAGCCACTGTGCAGTCATGGGACCACTTTACTGGCAGGGGTCCAGCAAAAGGCAGAAGCGAGGCAAGACCCCCTTCCCTCCCCTGGGAGAAAGAGCATTGGTCCATGCTGTAGGTGTCCATAAAATTTGGAGTTTTGAGGGGCACCTGGGTGGCTCGGTCAGTTAAGCATCTGCCTTGGGCTCAGGTCATGATTGCAGGGTCCTGGGATCGAGGCCTGCATTGGGTTCCCTGCCCAGTCGGGAGTCTGCTTCTCCCTCTCCCTCTGTGTGCTCACTCTCTCTCTCTCTCAAACAAGTAAATAAATCTTAAAAAAAAAAGAATTTTGGAGTTTTGAAACTCACTTAGATAAAAACACCCAGGCACAGGCCAGGTGAACACAGAGTTCTAAGGGAAACCAGGGAGACAAGAGTGATTGACTGCTTTTCCGTGAGGGCTCACCAAAGTGGGGCTTTCAGCTCCAGAGCTAGAGATCAGGGTGCCGCCATTTTCATCCCTCCTGTCAGTGCTTGAAAGCCTTCAGGGAGCAAAACAGCACCACATGTAGAATCCGGAGCTGCCTACACCAAGCTCTGCCTCCCTGTACACTGAAGACGAATTTCCACTAGGGTAAGTGCACCTGAGAATTAGTGCAACAGGCCCCTTCCCCAGAAGAGCAGCTCGAACAACTGGCTTGCATCAAGTATACTGATCGTAGAGGGCTACAAAGCTTCAGCTCTTGGGGAAAACAGTATATAGTATTCATTGTTTTGATTTTTTTTTTTTTTAATTCTTTAGTCTTTCAGTATTTTTTTCAGTTATTTTCTTATTTTTTCAGTTCTTTTTTAAAAATTTTTTTAAAGATTTTTATTCGGTTATTTTTAAATTTTATTTTTATATATACATTATGTATATTTTGTATTTCATTGTATTTTATTTTTGTATGTATATATAAGTTTTTCCTTCTTTCTTATTTTAGGATCTAGTTTCTTGTAACAAGCAGACCAAAACACACCCAGGATCTAGTTTTTTGTTTTGTTTTGTTTCTTTGTTTCTTGTTTTGTTTTTGTTCTTGTTTTTCTGTTGTTGTTGTTGTTTTTCCTCTTTCTTCTTTTCTGGACAAAATGACAAGACGGAGAAATTCAACCCAAAAGAAAGAATAGGATTGTACTCATTGCCAGGGATTTAATCAATACAGATATAAGTAAGATGTCTGAACTAGAATTTAAAACAATGATTATAAAGATACTAGCTGGGCTTGAAAAAAGCATAGAAGACACTATAGAATCCCTTACTGTAGAAATAAAAGAACTAAAATCTAGGCAGGCTGAAATTAAAAACGCTATTACCAACTGGAGACCACAGGGGTGGAGCGAATGCCGCACTTCGAGTCGGACTGGCTTCTGAAGCCAGCAGGATGAATGTGGGGGTGGCACACAGTGAAGTAAACCCCAACACTCAAGTGATGAATAGCTGGGGCATCTGGCTGGCCTACATCATCTTGGTACGACTGCTGCATGTGGTTCTACTCAGCATCCCCTTCTTCAGCATTCTTGTTGTCTGGACCCTGACCAACGTCATCCATAACTTGGCTATGTATGTCTTCTTACATACGGTGAAAGGAACACCCTTTGAGACCCCTGACCAAGGAAAGGCTCGGCTACTGACACACTGGGAACAGATGGACTCCGGGCTCCAATTTACCTCTTCCTGCAAATTCCTCAGCATCTCTCCTATCGTACTCTACCTCCTGGCCAGCTTCTACACCAAATATGCTGCTCACTTCCTCATCAACACAGTCTCATTGCTCAGCGTACTGCTGCCTAAGTTACCCCAATTCCATGGGGTTCATCTCTTTGGCATCAACAAATACTGAGGGATGGCGCTGGGGATAACACTGGACCAAAGGGCTATAACATCCTTTCCTTCTCCATATTGTCTTCTGTATCTTGAAAGCCCGAGAACTATATAACCTTTCCCAAACTCCCAGGAAGATAACAGATTGGAAAATGGGGCTCCCTGGGCCCAGCCCTGCTAAGAGCAAATTTCTTTGAATCAGGAAAGGTGGAAAAGGTAAGGGCCAAATCACTCTCCCTCACAGCAGGAAGCCATGTTTGAGCAGTTTGTTTGGTGATGCAGTTTTTCCAGATCTTCCACCTGCACCACCTTCCAGCTCTGTTTTGCTGTGTATTTTCCTTATAATAAAGATAATTTTTTTTCCAAAAAAAAAAAAAAATGCTATTACCAAGATGCAGTCCCACATGGAGGCTATAAAAATGAGAATGAAGGAGGCAGAAGAGCAAGTCAGTGATATGGAAGATAAAATGATGGAAAATAAGGAAGCTGAAAAGAAGAGAGAAAGAAAACTACTGGATCACACAGGGAGACTTAGAGAATTCAGCAATTCCATGAAGCAAAATAATATCCAGATAATAGAGGTCCCAGAAGATGAGGAGCAGGAGAGAGGGGCAGAAGGTTTATTTGAACAAATTATAGCTGAGAACTTCCCTACTCTGGGGAAGGAAACAGGCATTCAAGTTCAGGAGGCACAGAGCACCCCCTCAAAATCAATAAAAATAGGTCAACACCTCAACATATAATAGTGAACTTGCAAATTTCAAAAATGAAGAGAAAATCCTGAAAGCAGCTCAGGACAAGAGGTCCTTAACCTACAGGGGTAGACATATAAGGCTGGCAGCAGACCTGTCCACAGAGACCTGGCAGGCCAGAAAGGACTGGCATGATATATTCAACATGCTAAGTTGAATATGCAGCCGAGAATACTTTATCCAGTAAGGCTGTCATTCAGGATAGGAGAGAGAAAAAGTTTCCAGAACAAACGAAAACTAAAGGAATTTGTGAACACTAAACCAGCCCTGCAAGAAATATTAAAGGGGATCCTTTGAGCAGAGAGAGAGCACAAAAGTAACAAAGACCAGAAAGGAATAGAGACAATCTACAGGAACATTGACTTTACAGGTAATACGGTGGCCTTAATTCATATCCTTCAATAATTACTCTGAGTGTAAATGGACTAAATGCTCCAATCAACAGACATAAGGTATCAGAATGGGTTAAAAAAACAAGATCCATTGATATGCTGCTTACTGGAGACTCATTTTAGACCCAAAGATACCTCCACATTGAAAGTAAGGTAGTGGAAAACCATTTATCATGCCAGTGGACCTCAAAAGAAAGCTGGAGTAGCCATCATTATATCAGACAAACTAGATTTTAAACCAAAGACTTTAATAAGAGATGAAGAAGGACATTGTATCATAATGAAGGGTCTATCCAACAAGAAGATCTAACAATTGTAAATCTTTATGCCCCTAACTTGGGAGCAGCCAAATATATAATCAATAACAAAATTAAAGAAACTCCTTGGTAATAATACAATAATAGGAGATTTTAACACCCCACTCACAGCAATGAACAGATCAGCTAGGCAGAAGATCAAGAAGGAAACAAGGGCTTTGAATGACACGCTGGACCAGATGGACTTAACAGATATATTCAGAGCATTTCATTCTAAAGCAGTGGAATATACATCCTTCTCCAGTGCACATGGAACATTCTCCAGAATAGATCACATACTGGGTCACAAATCAGGTCTCAACTGGCACAAAAAGATTGAGATTATACCATGCATTTTTTTTTAAGATTTTAATTTTTTTATTTGACAGAGACAGAGAAAGTGAGAGCAGGAACACAAACAGTGGGAGTGGGAGAGGGAGAGCAGGCTTCCCGCCGAGCTGGGAGCCTAATATGGGACTCGATCCCAGGACCCTGGGATCATGACCTGAGCTGAAGGCAGACGCTTAACTAAGACTGAGCCACTCAGGCACCCAACCATGCATATTTTTAAACCACAATGCTTTAAAACTTGAAGTCAACCACAAGAAAAAATTTGGAAGGACTACAAATACATGGAGGTTAAAGAGCATCCTGTTAAAGAATGAATGGGTCAATCAGGAAATTAAAGAAGAATTTAAAAAAATACATGGAAGCAAATGAAAATGAAAACACAACAGTTCAGAACCTTTGGGATGCAGCAAAGGCAGTCCTAAGAAGGCAGTATAGCAATACAGGTCTTCCTCAAGAAACAAGAAAAGTCTCAAATACACAACCTAAGCTTACACCTAAAGGAGCTGGAAAAAGAACAGTAAATAAAGCCTAAATCTAGCAGGAGAAGAGAAACAATAAAGATTAGAGTAGAAATCAATGATATAGAATTAAAAAAACTGTAGAACAGATTAAACTAGGAGCTGTTTCTTTGAAAGAATTAATAAGATCAATAAACCCCTAGACAGGCTTACCAAAAAAGAAAAGAGAAAGAACCCAAATAAATCAAATCATGAATGAAAGAGGACAGATCACAACCAACACCAAAGAAATACAAACAATTATAAGAATATATTATGAGCAATTATATGCCAGAGCAATCTGGAAGAGATGGATGCATTCCTAGAAACATACAAACTACCAAAACTGAAACAGGAAGAAACAGAAAACCTGAACAGACCCATAACCAGCAAAGAAACTGAATCAGTAATCAAACAAACAAACAAGAGTCCAGGGCCAGATAGCCTCCCAGTGGAATTTTACCAAACATTTAAAGAAGAATTAATACCTATTGTTCTGAAACTGTTCAAAAAAATAGAAATGAAAGGAAAACTTCCAAACTCCTGTGAGGCCAGCATTACCTTGATCCCAAAACCAGACAAAGACCCCACCAAAAAGGAGAATTACAGACCAATATCCCTGGTGAACATGGATGCATAAATTCTCACCAAGATACTAGCTAATAGGATCCAATAATACATTAAAAGGATTATTTACCATGACCAAGTGGGATTTATTCCTGGGCTGCAAGAGCGGTTCAGCATTCGCAAATCAATGTGATACACTACATTAATAAAAGAAAGGACAAGAACCATATGATCCTCTCAATAGATAACAGAAAAAGCATTTGACAAGATACAGCATCCTTTCTTGATAAAAACTCTCTGCCATGTAGGGATAGAGGGAACATACCTCAGTATCATAAAAATGATATGCAGAAACCCACAGCAAATATCATCCTCAATGGGAAAGAAACAGAGCTTTTCCCCTAAGGAAGGTTAAGGACACAACAAGGATGTCCACTCTCCCCACTGTTGTTCAACATAATACTGGAAGTCTTAGCCTTGGCAGTCAGACAACAGAAAGAAATAAAAGGCATCCAAATCAGTAAAGAAGTCCAACTTTCACTCTTCGCAGATAACATGATAATCTATTTAGAAAACCCAAAAGACTCCACCAGAAAATTGCTAGAACTGATACAGGAATTAGTGGCAGGATATAAAGTCAATGTGCAGAAGTCAGTTGCATTTCTATACACTAACAATGATGCAGAAGAAAGAGAAATCAAGGAATTGATCCCATTTACAGTTACACCCAAAACCATAAGATACCTAGGAATAAAGTTAACCAAAGAGGTAAAAAGATCTGTACTCTGAAAACTATAGAACACTTATGAAAGATATTGAGGAAGACACAAAGAAATGGAAAAATGTTCCATCTTCATGGATTGGAAGAACAAATATTGTTAAAATGTGCTACCCAAAGCAATCTACACATTCAGTGGAATCCCTATCAAAATACTGTCAGCATTTTTCACAGAGGTGGAACAAACAATCCTAAAATTTGTATGGAACCAGAAAAGACCCCGAATAGCCAAAGTAATGTTGAAAAAGAAAACCAAAGCTGGAGGCATCACAGTTCTGGACTTCAAGCTGTATTACAAAACTGTCATCATCAAGACAGTATGGTACTGGCACAAAAACAGACACATAGATCAGTGGAACAGAATAGAGAGCCCAGAAATGGACGACCCTCAACTCTGTGGTCAACTAATCTTCGACAAAGCAGGAAAGAATAGCCAATGGAAAAAAGACAGTCTCTTCAACAAATGGTGTTAGGAAATTGGACAGCCACATGCAGAAGAATGAAACTAGACCACTTTCTTACACCATACACAAAAATAAACTCAAAATAGTTGAAAGACCTCTAAATCTGAGATAGGAATCCATCAAAATCCTAGAGGAGAACCCAGGCAGCAACCTCTGTGACCTTGGCCGCAGCAACTTCTTGCTAGACACATCTCCAAAGACAAGAGAAACAAAGGCAAAAATGAATTATTGGGAGTTCATCAAGATAAAAAGCTTTTGCACAGCAAGAGAAATAGTCAACAAAATTAAAAGGCAACCTACATAATGGGAGAAGATATTTGCAAATGTCCTATCAGATAAAGGGCTAGTCTCCAAAATCTATAAAGAACTTCGCAAACTCAACACCCCAAAAAACCAAAAAATCCAGTAAAGAAATAGGCGGAAGACATGAACAGACATTTCTCCAAAGACATCCAAATGGCCAACAGACATATGAAAAAATGCTCAACATCACTTGGCATCAGGGAAATACAAATCAAAACCACAATGAGATACTGCCTCACACCAGTCAGAATGGCTAAAATTAACAAGTCAGGAAACAACAAATGTTGGCGAGGATGTGGAGAAAGGGGAACCTTCCTACAGTGTTGGTAGGAATGCAAACCAGTGCAGCCACTCTGGAAAACAGTATGAAAGTTCCTCAAAAAGTTAAAAATGGAGCTACCGTACAACCTAGCAATTGCACTACTGGGTATTTATCCAAAGGATACAAACATAGTGATTTGAAGAGTCACGTGCACCCCAATATTTATAGCACAATAGCCAAACTATGGAAAGAGCCCAATGTCCATCAACTGATGAATGGATAAAGAAGATGTGGTGTGTGTGTGTATATATATATATATATGTATAAAATGAAATATTACTAAGCCATCAAAAAGAATGAACTCTTGCCATTTGCAATGACATGGATGGCATTAGAGGGTATTATGTTAAGTGAAATAAGCCAGTCAGAGAAAGACAAATACCATATGATTTCACTCATATGTGGAATTTAAGAAACAAAACAGATGAACATAGAGGAAGGGAAGGAAAAATAAGATGAAAATAGGGAGGGAGGCAAACCTTAAGAGATGCTGAACAGTAGGAAACAAACAGGGTTGATGCTGGAAGGGAGGTGGCGGGGGGCTTGGGGTAATTGGGTGATGGGCATTAAGGAGGGCATGTGATGTAATGAGCACTGGGTGTTATGTGCAACTGATGAATCACTAGATTCTGCCCCTGAAACTAATAATATACTATATGTTAACTAAATTGAATTTAAATGAAGAATTTTTTTAAAAAGTTCAGGAGTGTGTAGTGTTTAAAATTCACCTCACATGTTTCCTCCTCCTCCTTATATGTATTAGGTATTGTATTGTCATTCTAGCATTGCATTTGTTTTGTATGCTTGTCTCCATCAATGTAAAGATGCACTGTTAGAGAAAATATATTAAGATTCCTTTCCTTCCACTCTGTCTCCCCTCCCCCTGCTTCTCTCTCTCTCTCCACACAACACATACTTACGTGCACATATACTTAGATTCTCCACACAACATATACCTATGTGCACATATACTTAGATATGTGTTTATATATGCGGTTCTAGGTAGTTTCACATAAGCACTTTCACTACATGGCTAATTGGCCACTAGGCAATTTTGCTGTAAAAACTAAGGTCCCCCAAGATAAATGAAGGACATTCATTAAAAAAGGCATAATGAAAGAAAAAAACGAATAACAAAATTAAAAGACTATTGCAAAATACAGAATATTTTAATACTTTCAAAATGTATAGTGTAGATTCATGGTAAGACAGCACAAATGACTGATTTTATTTTGTTGATTGTACCTAAGCACTTATCTTCAAAGTCTTTTGGTCATAGCATTATACATTTTGGTTTTGCTTGTTGATTCATCTTCTTGCTTGTCATCACACTTTTTCTTTTTTCACCAAAATTTCCTCCTTCATTAAGAGAAGTATCAGTTTCTACATACGAGGGTATTTTTTTTTTAAAGATTGATTGATTGATTGATTGAAGAAAGAGTGAGCATGAGTGGGAGGGGCAGAGGGAGAAAGAGAATCCTAAGCAAACTCCAAGCCAAGCACAGAGCCCGATGCGGGCCCAATATCACAACCTGAGCTGAAACCAAGAGTCTACCCAAGCGTCCCACGAGGATACATATTTATAACTGAGCTTTGTATTACATTGTAAAAGCCTTCCATATTGTTCTTTGTCCTTGGCATATTGTCACATGTCCGTGTATAGATGTTCCAAATTTCTACGGGAAATGTAGGTTCAAAACTCTGAGCCGCTGTATAGACTGTTACAAAGGCTAAGATTTATATGAAAATGGGAGTACTGCATCATTGGAGAAATGAAACCAAACTGTCAAATGAAACTATCAACCAGTTATTGTTTTCCTTTACGGCAAAATTGCCTTATGGCTAATTAGTTATGCAGTAAAAATGTGGCAGAAATTCTTATGGTGAAAATATCAGACACATACCCCTAAACAAACACTGGAAATCAGAAATTGCTACCTGGTGGCAAAGGAAAGAAGGCCAAGTCCTAGATAGGCAGCTAGAAACTTGTTAACTGGTATAATTTATCGTTTGGCGTGACTATGAAGTTAGGTCCCCAAGAGGCTTTTGAGCTCTGCTGAGGATCCAGGTCCATGAGGAGGCAGGTTCGCACCTTCAGTAAATACTCTCTGAGCTTCTGCTTAGTCCATTTGGGTCCAAAGGTCAAGTAAGAGGATCCTGAGATAAATCAAATTCTCTCTGACTTGAAATTCCCAGTGCAGGGAAGTCTTTAAAAAGCAGCAGTGTCCATACATTAATTTTCTGCAGTTGTGAGGGCCAGTGGCAGCACAGAGGAAAGGAAACCCCAGGTGGCCTGGAGGAATCAACGACTTCCCAGAGGAGAGACAGATGATGTGGGAACTGAAATTGGAAGAAATGCTAGGAGTTTGCCAGGCAGGCCTGGCAGGTGAAGAAGCTACACACAGGGAACAGCATCAACAGGCCTGAGGCCACATGCTGGGGGGTGGGGGGTGCAGCAACCACTTCCAGGTTCTCAGAGCAGAAGAGCACAGCCTCTAAGTAGTGGGAGGGGGATAGACAAGGCCAGGTGAGAGAGGGCCTTGACTATAATGTTTTTGTTTTAAATATTTATTTATTTATTTGAGAGAGAGAGAGAGAGAGAGACAGTACGCGAGCCCAGGGAGGGGCAGAGGGAGAGGGAGGAGAAGCAGACTCCCCACTGAGCACAGAGCCCCTAGTGGGGTTCGATCCCACAACCCTGAGATCACACAACCTGAGCAGAAACCAGGAGTTGGACACTTAACCCACTGAACCACCCAGGCGCCCCTTGACCATGTTTTGATTTGACTTAAGGGTGCTCTTTTCATATGTGTAGTTGTTGGGTTTCCCAAGTGCAGCATCAGGAAACCAGAATCACAGAGCGTATCCTCAGGCTATTAACAGTCCTTCAGGCTGAGCTCCCGACTGAGCTGCAACTAGAAGGGAAGTGTCACTTTTCCTGCTTTTATTTGCAGGCCACTGCGCAAATGGAAGAGCGTCTTGCAGAATTCATTTCCTCTAACACTCCAGACAGTGGGCTGCCCTTGGCAGATGGAACCTTGAGCTTTATTCATCATCAGGTGATTGAGATAGCCCGAGACTGCCTGGATAAATCCCAGAATCGTCTCATTACATCACACTACTTCTATGAACTTCAAGAGAATTTAGAGAAACTTCTACAAGATGTGAGTATCCTTGTGCTAGAAGTCTGGTACATCCTCCATGAGGTAGTGGATTATTTATTCCAAGCTAAGATAAAGGCATTAGTGGTGTTTCCAGTCTTCTCGACCAGCTTGTCACCTCCTTGCTCATATTCAGGACGCACCCCCAAGGGTGGTGCTGATGGACTTGGTTCCTCCTCAGTCCCCTGCGTTACTAAGAGAAGTCTGTTTGGTATCAAAAGAACTCAGTTCTGTGGCTTTTTTTCTGATCCCACTTACTCTGCCTGAGGTTCCAGCATTGGTAGTATTCATAAATATTTGACTGCATTTGTAACCCAAAGCCTAAAAGTGGCCCCAGTGGTGAGTTTTCTTCTAGTGGAAATATTGGGGTAAGCAGAGCCTTCAGAATGGTTCTGCGCAGCCTGGGGGAAACTGGCTAGGGCTTGCACTCTGGGTTTATCTGTTTCCTGACATTGTATTTACGTGGTGAGAAGTTTGCTAGTAGGGATTTAGGTGTTTAGAGACCTGATCCTCCCCAGTATGAAAAGACTTCTTGGGAGGCTAGACATAAAGTAACCCAGAGATGGTCAAGACCAGAGTATTCAGTAAGGTTGTTGTTGTTGTTGTTTTTTAAGATTTTATTTATTTATTTATTTATTTGAGAGCATGCTTGTCATATGCGAGTGGTGGGGGAGGAGCAGAGGGAGGGGGAAAGAATCCCAAGCAGACTCTGTGCTGAGTGCGAGCCCGACGTAGGACTCAATCCCAGGACCCCAAGATCATGACTTGAGCCAAATCCAGGAGTCGGATGCTCAACCAACTGAGCCACCCAGGCACGCCATACAGTGAGTTCTCAACCACTGCTTCCTGCTCTAGGGTTTGCTTTCCTCTTATCCTCTACAATAAGGTGGTCAGTTGCCTTCCCCCCTCAAATCACAGTTGCCCCATATTATACCATTAGTACTAGTACAGTGGGGAGGACATGTGCCCCTTCATGTACTAGAGTATTTCCTAATCCAGACCCCTATTACCTCTGACACGACCTTGCTCTGGTGTTGTACCAGCTGAGCTGAGACCCCAGGACTATGATCAAACAGGACTTTAGTGTGTTAGTCTAGAAATTAGGAGCAGGGAGTTGTTTGTTTTGTTTTTAATTAGGAAACAGTTGAATCTAGAGAAAAGATGACTAAAGATGACCGTGATTATTGCTGTCAAATACTGGAAGATTTCTCATACATAATAGGTAGCAGATTGTTCCCTGTCCTCTAAAAGGCCTGTTAACCCAGTGGATAAGAGTTACAGTGAGGAAAGTTTTGATTTAATAGATGAAAAAGTGCTTCCTTCTACAAAAATGTTTTTTTTCTGATTTCAAGAGTAATGCTTAAATTCAAACATTGTAGAAATATGATTTTAAGCAAACTAAATTCTCATGCAAATCCCTGGCAGCTCTGATTCTGTTCAAGAATAACTTTCTAACAGTGGATAGGAATCCAGGATTGTGGCATCAGGTAAAGGATCTAAGTGGAGTGACTTCCCAGGTTGCTTGTATATCTAAGATTGATTTTCTGAAATGCTAAAAAGTCAGAGCCTTGCCCAAAACCTTCAGGCATTTTCCCAGACTCATGGCCCCTGGGAGTAGTTTGGTTGGTGCAGTAAGAGCACTGAATACGGAGCCAGTGCGTTTATCTGTCCCCTAATTTGCTAGACCCTGGGGATGCAGAAAAAAGCTCATTGCAGGTTCCAGCTCAAGGAATTTGCTGTTGAGTGGGGTTACAGACCCATCAACAAGTGAAAAGAACACCTATCATTTATTGACGTGTACTGTAGGCCAGACACCACCCTGAGCCCTCTACAGGAATTATCTCACTTTTATGTATTATAGTGATTTTGATCGAGGAGCACTGAATAGTAGAGGTCTGTTCTGAGCACAGTTCTGCATGGAGAGTTCGGGAAAAGTTGAGTCTTGACCAATAGGTAGGAGTTTACCAGACCTAGGAAAAAGTGTTTTATTGTTTGTTCTTTTTTCCTTTTTTTGTTTTCCGTGAAATTCATTGTTTCCACATTAAAAATTTTTTTGCGGGGAAGTGTTTTCTTTTTTCACCACATAGTGCCCAGGGTAGACCACCATCATAAGTCAGTAACATGTGAATTTTGAATAAATAAAAGCTACAAAGTCCAAGTTATATACGAATATCTTAGGCAATAATATTTACAAACCTGTGTACAACAAAACAAATGTAAACAGTAAATGTAGCATGAGAATAATCAAAGGATACATAGGAACAACCACTTATGGTCGGTCTGCCCACCAGGAGCAGGCACTAGCCAGGCCCTGGAATCAGGCCACTCTGAGAGGTATAAAGGAACTAGGTGCATTCCAGGAATTGCAGATGAAGTAGGTGAAGGATGCCTGCAGGGAAGAGTTGGTAGATGAATTTGAAGCGTTAGAATGGGAGGGGCAAAGGCTAAAGTGTTGTGAGGAGCTTAGATCTTACCATGAAGGCAATGGGGAAATTATTGAATGGTTTTAATTTGGAAAATAGCATGGTAAGATTTACATTGAAAATATAGTTACTATCATTTATCGAGCCCTCAGTGCATGCTAGACAATATGTGATCTCATTTAATTTATCTAATGTAATCTTCACAACACTGTAAGTAAGGTACTACTATTCTCTAAGTCGACAGATGAGGAAACCAAAGCTTTAAAAGAGCTAGGTGAGCCCAACGTAACTCATTTCTTAGTAGCAGAGCTAGAACCCAAACCCAGGTTTGTCTTATTCCAGAGCCTAAGATCGTATTTTCAAACATTTCATCAACAAACATTGAAGTCAGCTATGTAAGAGGCACTATGCTAGTCTTCGCACGTAAGGGGAAAAAAAAGACACAGTCTCTCCGTTCACAAGGCTCTACAGTGTAGCTGTGGACAACTAGTTATCAAACAACATGTGGTACCATGTGGTATGAGCAAACGGAACAGAGCAAAGGGAGCGGTTAATTCCTGTTCTGGTGTGTTTGGTGGGGGATGGGGTACAGGCAGAGGACTTAGAAGAGGGTTCACAGAGTTGATATTTGGGCTAAGTCTTAAAAGAATAAATGAGTTTCACCAAGTGCCCAGCTTCTCTCTTCATTTCATAACCATTTTTTTTTAATGGTCCTCATTTGTTATTTTTCTTTCCTAACAACCTTCACTGCTCAGTCTTGCGCCTTCTACTTTCCCTTCCCACCATTCCTCTAAAACTGTTTCAGGCAGAAGTCACCAAGGAACAAACCAACCAATTGCCAAAGAGATCCTATGGCCTCTTTCCACCCTCATCTGTATTCACAGGTCCACAGAACTCTACACCATGAATACCTCTCCTGGACCTTTTTCCTCGCTGGGGGTCATAACACTCTTCTCTCCAGTCTTACAGTCTTGCTGCCCCTTCACAAGTTCCTTCCCTGCCCATCTCTTAAATGCTGGTGTTTCGTGTTGCTTTAGGGGGCATCTGGCTGGCTTAGTTGGAAGAGCACACGACTCTTGATCCCAGGGTTGTAAGTTCGAGCCCCATGTTGGATGTAGAGATTACCAAAAAAAAAAAAAAAAAAAAAGAAAGTATTAAATTCTGGTGTTCCGCAGGGCACCACCCTGTGCGTCGTTCTCCTCCTCCTTCCTTCACGCTCTCCCTGACAGCTTCATCTCATTCATTGTCGTCCGTACACCGAGCACGCCCACCTGGCTGTGTCCCTCCCTGTTCTCCTTAGCTTAGATCAGTGTTGTAGCTGCTTCAAAAAAGACGCCTCCACTTTGACTTCCAAGATTGGTTAGTATCCTTTGGTTGCAAGTAATAGAGAGCCAGTTTAAGCAGGAAGGGGAAACTCGTTACAAAGATGAAAAGGGTGGGTCTTCGACAATTGAAGACAGGAATGCAACGGGGCCCTAAGGGGCCAAAACCAGAAACTAGAAGCTGTGGGAAGCTCAGGAAGTGGTCATTCTCCTCTCATGCTTGTTTTTCTCTGTGCTGCTTTTCCTCTGTGTCTTTGGTGGATGCGGCCATCCCTTTTCACCCGACAGTTCTGCCACACTGGTATTAACAGTTGTCTTTCCGTCCATTTTTAAATTCATACGAGAGTCATCCACACCGGTCAGCTGCTCGAGGTGGGATGGAACGGGCAGCCACACAATACAGAGGTAGCTACTAGACGTCAGAGCATTTTCCATAAAAGAGAGAAAGGCTCTTGGGCTGGGTAAATACCCAAGAAAGTATCTAGTATAGGTACCTCAAACGCTGCACGTCCAAAACAGAACTTCTCCACCTGCCCTTACCTGAACTACTTATCTTCTTATAGTTCTTAATTCATTTGTGGGTTCACTGAAATGCCCCGAAAGTTGTACTTGCATTTCCCTTCTCTTCTTGCTTCTGCCAGCCCCCAGGTCTACTCCCTCATCTACCTCAGAAATAGCCCCAGGCTGGCTGTTTCTGTCCATCCTTCCTGCGGGGGTTTATGGCTTTTTCATGCACATCAGCACAGTAGCCCCTTAATGGATTTTCCCGCTTTTTTGCTTGCACTCTTCAGTGCACTGTTCACGCTACAGCCAGAGTGATCTTTCTAAAATACCTGTCGGGTCGCCTCCCTCCTGCTTTGAAGTCTTTCTCTTCCTGACATTCTGCCTGGGTCGGGAAGTGATCAGTGAAAGCTCCCTTGAGAGTTGCCCCTTGAGCTGGGGTCTGGATGGAGGAACAGGGAAAGCCACGTGTCTCTGTGACATTCCCTGGTGTCATGTAGTGTCCTAAAGCTCCCTCTCACTGTGCACTGGCCTTCTCTAACTTCTTCATTTTGCGGAAGTGTCTGTACCACCCAACTGTTGCTCCCCAGAGCCAGCTCTGCCCAGCCCCGTCCTGCGTTAGCCCAACCACGCTGTGCCAGTGGATTGCTTAAGCAACCTTTGTCTTCTCTACAGGCTCACGAGCGCTCACAGAGTTCAGAAGTGGCTTTTGTGATGCAGCTGGTGAAGAAGCTGATGATTGTCATTGCCCGCCCGGCTCGACTGCTGGAATGCCTGGTGAGTGGGCTGGCGGGAAGGTTGGGAGGGGGTGGGGCGCGGAGGGGAGGTGTCCTGCTACCAGCAAAAGTGTGGTAGTCCTCGTTTACATATGACCTGCCAGCAGTGGGGCCCAGACGAGTTCCTGTGGGGAAAATGGCTGCTCCTGAGGGGTATTAGCCTGGCCCCCTCGCACCGAGCAGGCCCCAGGTGAGTGGGGATCCGGTGGTCCGGAGCACGGGCCGGTTCCGTTGGCGGAAGTCACGTCCTTCACTTGGTCGTGCAGCAGCACTTTACTGAGCACCTCCTTTATGGCAGACACTGGGGACACAGAGCCCCTGATCCTAAGGTGCTCCCTCTGTAGTGCGGTCAGTCTCTTCGTGCCTCAGAGAGGAGGCATGGAGACATGGAAGGAACAGTTACGATGCCGCAGGCCGCGCTGCAGCTGAGGGAAGTCCAAGGTGTGACGAGAACAAGTCAGTGCTTCTGTGGGGCTTGATTTCCTCACTGAGGAAATACCTGGGGGTAGCAGGGTTTAGCCCAGAGTGTGGCACTTAGTGGGTACTCAGTAAATGGAACCCTCAGTCTTCCGTGCTCGGGCCAGACAAGGACTGCCGTGCTGTCCTCACGGCTCTCCAGCCGCTAGCACAGAGGAGGCTCTCGGTAAATATCTGAGGGCAGGTGTGCGTGTGCGCGTGCGTGCGTGCGTGTATGTGTGCGTGTGTGTGTGACGGTGCCATCTGGCTGGCAGGAGGCTTTGGACCAGGCCAAGAGGCAGAGCTGTCTTGAAACCAAAAGGTCTGGTTCTTATTGTCGGGAAGACAGCATATGCTTAGGATATCCAATCTGGAGCTGGCCTGGAATTTGTCCCCATTTTTATGATCCCTGAACCATGATGTTACTGGGTGTTCGGGGGCAAGGGTGTCCAATCACAGAAAAAGCCCTGTTCATCGTCCTTGGGGTATGTGCTGTAAAAACCAAAGAGGCCTTCACTTGTAGCCCTCACCACTGACTGCCTCTCTCCCCTGGTGCAGGAGTTTGACCCTGAAGAGTTCTACCACCTGTTAGAAGCAGCCGAGGGCCATGCCAAAGAGGGACAAGGGATTAAATGTGACATTCCCCGCTACATCGTTAGTCAACTGGGCCTCACACGGGATCCCCTAGAGGGTGAGCATGCTGCCTGGTGGCTGCAAACACGCCCCACAGCCAACAAGCTCTAACCGCAGGGAAGCCACTCGAAGAAGAGGCTTATATTGGACATGGACACGACGCAGCGTCAGGGGCCTCAGGGCTGCCAGAGAAACCCCGTCTTCTCTGTCATAATGCAGCCCCTCCTTCAGATTTGTTCACACCTGCCTGGTATAACCCAACCCAGATTGCCATGAGCCCAGCTGGGTTGGATTTAACCTAATGTCAAAAGAGGTCAACAACAAAGGACCACAATTGCATTTTCAAAAATGGTCACCACCTCTGCATGCTTAACCTCCCCTTCTGCCACCTTACCAGCCCTCCTGTGACTTGGGTGTGGTCCCAACCCCAGGCTTCAACAGATCTCTCCGTTCTTCAGGGCTTCACACGGCGCCCCTGCAGGAACCCTGGGCTTCTAAGTCCCTGGTCTCTATTTGTCCACCGTCCCTGCTTCCCGACCCCACCGGTAAAGCGGGATAAGGACCAATAGCCCAACCTTGGGCCCTGTTTTCCAGGAATTGTCCTAAATTTGAGGGAAGCTTTTTAAAATTTGCCAGGCCTTTTGAATGGCACTGGGCTTCTAGAAATAGGAGTGGCAGTATTATTTGGCAAACAAGTCCAAAAGCTGTGACTGCTCTGAGGATGGAGCCACAGGACCGGATTTGCACCCCAGACTGATGCAGGAAATACGAATGCCTACCTTGCATGTACCTTTCATGTGCTTTGAGTGGACTGTTGAGATGCCTGACATTGCTGCGCACACCTTTCTCTTGTGCCCTTGCTTTGTTTCTAGAAATGGCCCAGTTGAGCAGCTATGACAGTCCTGACACTCCAGAGACAGATGATTCAGTGGAGGTAAAGACCTGGAGCTTCTGCCCCGATCCCAGAGGCTGGGCCCTATGAAGCATATGTCTTTGAGAGGACATCTGAGGGCGGAATGGAGGAGTGGGCGGTTGCAACTACTATCTCCGAAGTCACTCAGCTCCTGCATCAGGAAGAATGGTTGGGGGCTGCAGGAGGACTAAGAGCTGAGCTGATGCTGGGGCTCCAGCTTCCCCAAGCATGTGGGCTCTAAGATGCATGCTTGTCTCCCGCCTTTGTTCTTGTCTTCTAGGGCCGTGGGGCATCTCTGACATCTAAAAAGACACCCTCTGAGGAGGACTTCGAAACTATTAAGCTCATCAGCAATGGCGCCTATGGGTAAAGGCAGGGATGAGGGTGTGGCCAGGACTGGCGCTAAGTCAGCCCTTAGGCTCTTCCTTCTAGAAGCATATGATACCCAATCCTCTGGGCAGCAGATGCCTCAGGATAGACCCTCTCCCTCCCAAGGCCTCCTGGAGAGACGGGAGTTGTTTCCTCTGACGTCTGAGCATTGTTCCTTTCCCAGACAAGGTCCCCACTCCTCTTGGTAGTACTCCTCCTCTCGCTGAACTCTGGGGAAGGGTTGAACTGTGTCCTCAGGACTTGGTGTATTGGGAAATTGAAGAGTTCTGTGGGCAGGAGGCCCAGATCTTTCTCATCGATAAGCTCACCCCTGCTCCTGTGGTCTGTGCGTTTATAAGGTGGGATAGGAGGCAGTTTGGACACCCCAGCTCTGGGTGGTGGGGAGCACAGCCCAGGTGCTGAGGGCCCATGGGAGATGGGATGGGCTGTGTTTCCAGGGCTGTATTCCTGGTGCGGCATAAGTCCACCCGGCAGCGCTTTGCCATGAAGAAGGTCAACAAGCAGAACTTGATCCTTCGGAACCAGATCCAGCAGGCCTTCGTGGAGCGTGACATACTGACTTTTGCCGAGAACCCCTTTGTGGTCAGCATGTTCTGCTCCTTTGAGACCAAGCGCCACCTGTGCATGGTGATGGAGTATGTTGAAGGTACTGGGGGCGGGGGGAGGTGGCCTGGCATGGAGGCCAAGGCACAGTGTGAGGCTTAGCCCTGAGCTGGGACCAACAGCTTTGTATAGGGGTGACATTTCAGGGCCCAGCTTCCCAATCTCTCTTTGGCATTGGTTTTTTGCCTTAGGATCTCAGAGACCATTTGGCCACAGTGGGCACAAGGCTCCCTGCCCCTCACAGGGAGAGGCTTCTGGAGTAGTAGCTGCCATGAGGCCACCCATGTCAGGTGCAAAGAGAGGCATTCTGGGACAAGATGTATCAGACCAACAGCTGTAGAATCCTGCGCCCCAAAGCCTGGATGGTCTCTACTGCTGGTGCCAGGCAGGACCAGAGGAGGTAGCAGAGCCACACAAGCCCCGGGTTGCATGCTGGGAGGACTGCATCTGGACCCTCAGGAAAAAAAGGAATGCCATTGCCCTGACTGATGGCTTGTGAAGGGGACACCCCTTGAGACCACACAAAATGCTCTGGGGATGGAGTCGAAGAGCATCTTGGGGCCCCCCTGGGGAGAGACGGCAGCTTTCCCAGTGACCTTCACTCTTCCCTTCGCACTGCTGGGTACAGCTTCCAAAGATACAAATATCTTTAAGACCTAAGTCTTGAAGTTGAAACTGAACAAAACTCTCCTTTTCATCCAGAGAGTACGTGCTGGGAGTTTACAATGTTGCCTTATTCAAAAACCAAAGGATAGCCAACAGGAAGGACATAAGTGGACAAATGCTGGAGTCTCAGGCCGATGGACTCCCACCCCGAAATAACTTCGCGCTACCCCTGCCAGTCCCTTCACAGGCATGGAGGCCCGGGTTCCTACCCTCTCTGGCCTGAACGATGGCCTTGACAGCCATTGGCAGATTCTCTTCCGCCTGCACCTCTCCACTCTGTGTGCCCCCCGTACCACAGCGGGAGGGCCAGAGTCCTGGCCTCTAGCACCAGGGGTTTCCCCGAGGCTTCAGAGACGTAAGCCTGAGACCGTCCTGACGAGGGAACTGGGTCCTTCCTTCATGGTGTCCTGGGCTTGTTACAGGAGGAGACTGTGCCACTCTGCTGAAGAACATCGGGGCCCTGCCCGTGGACATGGTGCGTCTGTACTTTGCGGAGACCGTGCTGGCCCTGGAGTACTTGCACAACTACGGCATTGTGCACCGTGACCTCAAGCCTGACAAGTACGCCCACTCTCCGGGGCCCCGGCCCAAAGTCTCCCTCTTGGGTCTCTAAATAAGTCGAGGCAGACACAGTGTGTTTGAATCTATCCCAGAATGGCTGCTAGAAAACAGTGCTCATGTGGGTGTCTGTCTAGGCCTAGAACTCTAGCCCCTGACCACCCCAGATGCAAAGCCCGTTGCCAGTGAGTCTGGCCGGGGCTTCGTAAGCCCTCAGTGACATGGAAGAGCCACTGAGGAGCTCAGCTAAAGAAACCAAGCTGGAGAGCGTCAGCACCATCTAGTAGAGGCTGAACAGGGGTTCTCACATTTACTGACGTCCCTGGGCCAAGCACTATAATCTGGGCTGTAAGATAGTCCCTAACCTATAGAACTTCAGTGTGGGACACAGAACTACCTGCGGATAGGCTACTTCTCAGAAGGCATTAGTCAGATGGGGAAGGTGGAAAGAGCTTTCTAAAGCCAGGAGGCAGGATTTGCAAAAGGCACGCAGGTATGAGAGCAGGGGACCCTGGAACTACAAATAGTACATTATGCGGAGACTGGGATCGTTAATTGGTCAGAGTAATAAGAGATAAGGCTGGACAGATAGGCAGGGAGCAGATATCCAGGGGTCTTTTTGTTAGGTTTGGATTTTATTTTAAAGGATCCTAGTGAGTCATCAAAGGGCCTGTTAGCCAGAGGTATGATAGAATGACACGCTCAGGTTTTGGTTTAGGTTTAGAAAGATCACTCTGCCAGTGGAAAGATTGGTGAGGCTGTTGCAGGAGACTGGGCCAAATCAGCCATGCCTACAGGATGCAGAAGAGAGGGGAGACCGTTAGGAAGTAGAAAGGAAACCTAAAGGTGGGGGAGGGGTGCGTGGGAGAGAAAAAGAGAGCAGAGTGTGGGCTATCTTCCAGATTTCCAGCTCAAGACTAGTGCATGGGGATAAGCCTCTGTCATGGAAAGTGGCTTTGACACTAGACAGACCAGAGTTCAAATGACCACTAGTTAACTCTGCGAGCTTGGGTCTGTTAATTAAAGCTCTGAGCCTCTTGTTCCCCTCCCCTTTTTTAAAGACTTTCTATATTTATTTGACAGAGAGAGACACAGCAAGAGAGGGGACACAAGCAGGGGGAGTGGGAGAGGGAGAAGCAGGCTTCCCACCGAGCAGGGAGCCCGATGCGGGGCTCGATCCCAGGACCCCGGGACCATGACCTGAGCTGAAGGCAGACGCTTAACAACTGAGCCACCCAAGCGCCCCTGTTCCTCCCCTTTAAAATGGGGATAATAATACCTACTTTTTGTGTTAGTTACTCTGTTGTAAGACCTTTCAGGAGCCAGAGTATCTTTATAAATAATCAAGTACTTCTCAGAGAGCTCAGAGGTAACAGAAATCATTTTCTGAGAAGAGTACCAGGTAGGAGGTGTGACTCTGCTTTGGACAGGTTGAGTTCACGGTGCCTGGAAGACATCTGGGCAGTTAGTAGGCATGGAGTTCATAAAGGAAGTCAGATGCTGATTTGGAAAATAGAATAAAGGGGTGGCAGGGTGAAGCCTTTGTCATGAAATGAAATGACTCAGGGTATGTGACAGGCGAAGAAGGAGACCGCTTCCTGTGAGATCTTATCTCTGGTTTCTCCCAACAGCCCTCCTTTAAAACCAGCTGTGGGCATGGCACAAGATTATGTGCCCCTTTCCCCTCTCCCTGAGCCTGGGTATTGTGAGCCACCCAGGTGAGGAGAGCCTCGGGATGAGGCTGATTGCTGCTGGTACCTTCCCGCAGCAGAGAATACGGTTGAGGGCAGTAAACGGTAGTGAGTTGGGGGAATGGGCAAGAGGCAGGTGAGTTGCTTGTGCAGAATGCACGACTCACAAAGCCAGAGATACCTTTTCTTTCACAGCTGCTTGGCTCCCGGCTGAAGCTACCCTGCTTAAGTCCCACAGGAACCCTATAAAAGCCTGAGTGGGAAAATTTGGCATGTACTAAAATCAGCACTCTTGGAAAACCAGGAAATAACCCCATACTTCTGTGTCTCTGACTTCCCAGCCTCCTGATTACATCCATGGGGCACATCAAGCTTACTGACTTTGGCCTTTCTAAAATTGGCCTCATGAGCCTGACAACAAACTTGTACGAGGGCCACATTGAAAAGGATGCCCGGGAGTTCCTGGACAAGCAGGTAAGGAAGAATGGTTGAGACCTTGGGTGTTGAGGTCCAGACTTTAGAATATGTGGTGAGGGGCCACATACTTAACCCTGTAGGTACATGTTGAGACTGGGAGCTCCTATCTTTTCTGCCTTTTGGTTCCAGGGAGGCATTGAGGTAAGGGAGCATATTTGGGGAAAACGGGGTGGGGCTCAAGAATCATAACGGATATAAAATCCAAAATCATTTTCTTCCTTGGGGTTTGGAGAAAATAGGTCATATAACCATTGTTACTCTCCGAGACTAACGTGAGATTAGTCCTGAGCCTCCTAGCCTCAGTTAAGGGCAAGGCTCTTCTGGAGTCTGTTGTTCTTGGAACACAGCTCCAAGTTTCCACTGGGCTGTGGCCCAGCTTCCTGAGATTAGCCTCTAGATGTTCCCTGATTTGACAGTTCAGATGGTAACTGTTTGCAAGTCCCTGTAAGTAGTCATGTGACTGTAGGGGCTGTCCTTTGAGAGACTGGAGGGCAGAGGCCAATTTGGGGAACTAGATGCCATAAAGAGGTGTGGAGCGCTCAGGGGGTGGTTGTTCCAGGCTAGAATTATATGTTTTGGTTAATTGGGAAGTACATAAACTCACCCCACCACCAGTTCCAAGTCTGATACCCTGGGTTTCTGTTGATCTTGCTCTTTAACCAAAGTAAGCTGAGTCTTCATTCAGAGATTTCTCCAGAGGTGGGACCATCCCCACCCCTTCAGCCATGATGCCAGTGAGCTGCCTCAGGAAGCTGAGCTAGCCTGGCTTCTGTGTGCCCAGGTATGCGGGACCCCGGAGTACATCGCACCTGAGGTGATCCTGCGTCAGGGCTATGGGAAGCCAGTGGACTGGTGGGCCATGGGCGTAATCCTGTATGAGTTCCTGGTGGGTTGCGTCCCTTTCTTTGGAGATACTCCGGAGGAGCTCTTTGGGCAAGTGATCAGTGGTAGGTACCATCACCCAGGCACACTGGGGAGACAGAGTCTGGATCCACAAATATGATTTATGCATGCACCTGTGAGGCTTATGTTGTGAATTCGTGTGTGTGTGTGTGTGTGTGTGCGCACGTGCGCATGTACTATCACCCGGCGCTTGTTCTGTTTGTGGTCATGTCTCCCCCATATGGGCATGAGTGTGCCTGTGGTGTGTTTGCGAGCGTGCCAGTGTCTGAAGTGTAGAATGAGGCTGAGCTAGAGCTTCAGGACAGGGGAGTCCTGGGTCACAGGATGGGCCATGGGCGAGCGGGTGTGTGGGCCCTCTATGCCTCCCTCCCCATGTCTTATCCTACAACCTTCCCCTTTATATCCCGACTCTGCCTGCAGCCTCTGAGACCCTCTTCTAACGTACTCCTTCCCTCTTTCCTCCCAACTCTTCAGATGAGATTGTGTGGCCTGAGGGGGATGATGCTCTGCCGCCAGATGCCCAGGACCTCACCTCTAAACTGCTCCATCAGAACCCTCTGGAGAGACTGGGTACAGGTAGGACCGGCCCCACTGACCTTTCTCACAACTTGGAGGAGGGAGATTGAATCTGTGCATCCGGGAGGCTCGGCTTTAGGTGTGGGCAGTGCGTCTGGTCCTGAGACTGCCCTGCTCCTCTGAGCGCAGGAAGAGAGGTGCTGGAGCTGAGGCCTTCAGAACTGGCCTCTTGAGGTCTGGCTTCTCACTGGACCGGCTGGTCTGGACTCCACATAGCTCGTCCCGCGCCCTTGCCCACACCCTTCCTGTCCACAGGCAGTGCCTCTGAGGTGAAGCAGCATTCATTCTTTACTGGCCTGGACTGGACAGGACTTCTTCGCCAGAAGGCTGAATTTATTCCTCAGCTGGAGTCAGAGGATGATACCAGCTACTTTGACAGTAAGGCCACTGATGGGACAGGGAGGAGTGGGGATCCTCTCTGTTTGCCCAGAAACACCTGTGCACCCTGAACTTGGCATCAGGAGTAACTTCTCCGGGCCCCCTGAGGTCTGCTGAGGGTCAAAAGGAGGCACCACCAGGGGCCTCTGAGGGGACCCGTCCTGTGTGTCCGATGCAGCCCGCTCAGAGCGCTACCACCATGTGGACTCAGAGGATGAGGAAGAAGTGAGTGAGGATGGCTGCCTGGAGATCCGCCAGTTCTCTTCATGCTCTCCGAGGTTCAGCAAGGTACGACGGCACAGGCCCAGGCTGGGCAGAACAGGAGGACTGGGAGAAGAGGGCCTGTCAAGGGCCATGGCTGGGGGGCAGATGGGGGGAGCAGGTGACGGGGCTGCCCCTAGGAAAAGAGGAAGAAAGGGCTGGGCCTGCCTGTGACAGAGACTGCAAGAAGCACTCCAGGCCCCCACAGTGGAAGAGCTGCTTGCTCGAAGATTCACCCGGTATGGAGGAGGGAAGGGCAGAACTGGTTCCAATTCCCGGGTGTCAGGTGCCAAGGTTAGTTTTGGGAGGTGAGGCTGTTGGGGCCTGTCCCGAGCACAGCCTCTGTGCCCACAGGTGTACAGTAGCATGGAGCGGCTCTCGCTGCTCGAGGAGCGCCGGGCACCGCCCCCCACCAAGCGCAGCCTGAGCGAGGAGAAGGACGACCACTCTGACGGCCTGGCGGGGCTGAAGGGCCGAGACCGGAGCTGGGTGGTTGGCTCCCCTGAGATGTGAGCACCCAGAACTCCCCTAGGGTGGGCAGCACAGCCATCCGTCAGGTGGCTGTGGGTCATGGGCGAGATCCAGGTGCGGGGCGGAGCGCTGGTGGCAGTGAGGGGGGGTGGGCCGCACAAGCACAGCTTCCAGAGGAGTGTCTGAGGGAAGAAGTTCTGTGACTTATAACCCTTGTGAGCCCCTACGGAAGCCTGGGCTGGAGGAGGGAGACCGCCTGCCTGTCTCACCTGGGCCTGGTGTCTCATAGATTGCGGAAGCGGCTGTCGGTGTCCGAGTCATCCCACACGGAGAGCGACTCGAGCCCTCCGCTGACAGTGCGACGCCGCTGCTCAGGCCTCCTGGATGCTCCCCGCTTCCCTGAGGGCCCTGACGAGGCCAGCAGCACCCCGAGGAGACAGCAGCAGGAGGGTACATGGCCTCTGATGGCCCCTTCTGGAGAAGGGCTATCTGGGCCAGTGGAGCGGCGGCTGAAGCTAGACGAGGAGCCCCTTGGCCAGAGCTGCGGTCCCAGCCCAGGTGTGGCCCAGCAGGTGGCCAGAGGGCCTGCCGTGGAGGCTCCTGCAGGCAGGCAGGGTGGGGAGGCTCGGCGGCATTGCAGGTTTCATTGCTCACTTGGGCCCACAGCGGTGGAGACTCGAGGAGGCCGTGGGACCCCACAGCTGACCGAGGGAGCCACAGCCAAGGCCATCAGTGACCTGGCGGTACGCAGGGCCCGCCACCGGCTGCTCTCCGGGGACTCAGTGGAAAAGCGCACCACTCGCCCCATCAGCAAAGTGATCAAGTCTGCCTCGGCCACAACCCTTTCCCTCCTCATTCCTGCAGGTAGGGCCCCCAGGGAACTAGGATAAAACTCGCAGGAAGGGCCTTGGAGTCTCTGTGGGTGTCTGGGGCAGGGGTCTGCACGTGGCAGGTATGTCTGTGCATTGTGCATCGAGGAGCGGGTACCCGAGAGGCTGTGTGTCCCGGCTGCCCCCTTGTTATGAGATGAGAGGTCTGTAAAGGTGTGCAGTGGTGTCGGGTTGCCTGTGTACATGCCATAGGGCAGGATGGCACCGTGTGACAAGTGCCAGCTCTGAGGCAGAGAGCTTACATTCAAATCCTGGTTCCATCACCAAATGGCTCCTGACCTTGACAAAGTTGCTTAACCTCTCTGAGTCTCAAATTCCTCATCAAAAAACTAGTGGTAGCTCATAGGGCAATTGCGATGTTTGACTACGTACAGGGGTACAAGGACGCCCTCAGGGCTAGCTGCCTTTGCCTCCTGGGGAGGGTCTGGGCACATGAGCTTGGCTGCTCCAAGTCTGTGGGGAAGACACCCCTGGGCCTAGGCTCTGCCTGTGGCTACAGCTGCCTGGGATCAGCAGCCTAGATGGGGCTGGGCTGGGAGCATGGCCCGCCCGGGGTCCTCTGACCTGCTCAGTCCTGTCTTTCCTTCTCCAGAACACACCTGCTCTCCATTGGCCAGCCCCATGTCCCCACATTCCCAGTCATCCAACCCATCATCCAGGGATTCTTCTCCAAGCAGGGACTTCCTGCCAGCTCTCAGCAGCTCAAGGCCCCCCATCATCATCCATCGAGCTGGCAAAAAGTATGGCTTCACCCTGCGGGCCATCCGTGTCTACATGGGTGACTTGGACGTCTACACTGTGCACCACATGGTGTGGGTATGTTTGTCTCCCAGTTTCATCACTCCTCCGCCTTCCCCTCACAAGGCCTGTCTGTCCCTGCTTCTGTGCCTGCCCACACTATCCTCAGGGGCCCAAGGGGGGGTAGGTCCCAGCAGCGCCAGGCCCCACACTTCACGCTCAGGCTCCAGGCTGAGGACTGTTATCTCCCTGGGGCAGCACGTGGAGGATGGAGGTCCAGCCAGTGAGGCGGGGCTTCGTCAGGGGGACCTCATCACTCATGTCAACGGGGAGCCTGTGCATGGGCTGGTGCACACAGAAGTGGTGGAGCTGATTCTGAAGGTTAGTGCTGGGTATGCTGCCTCTCTGGTGCCCGAAGGACCCCCGCCTTGTGAGTCTGTGACTGGCCATTGGGGAGTGGGAGAGTTGGGCACACGTGGCACTGAGGACGGGAGGCACCCAAAGCAATGGGTTTTCACTGGAAAGCAACGTCTTCACTGACCAAGGCCCAGGGATCCTTCTGAGCCATGGACAGGACTGCAGAACAAGACAGATGAGCCTCTTCTCTACCTTCTCAACCCCAAACTGCCCAGGCTCCAGTTGGAGCCATTTCCTAATCTGCGAAGAGGGAAGGAAGGCCTGTGGTTCAGACTTGTTAATGCAGGGGCAAAAGCTAGAGCTGTGGTGTCACCGTGCCCGAGGGTAAGGGCGGGAGCAAGAATATGTTCACTACCTTAGCTTGGGTTCACGCTCTGTTCCCCAGAGTGGAAACAAGGTGTCTATTTCAACAACGCCCTTGGAGAACACATCCATTAAAGTGGGGCCAGCTCGGAAGGGCAGCTACAAGGCCAAGATGGCCCGAAGGAGTAAGCGGAGCCGGGGAAAAGATGGGCAAGAAAGGTGAGCCAGACCAAGCCACCTGGGTGGCTAGCGTGTGCTGGGGGCCCTGGCCACTGGGCCCAGTATATGCTGTGCCCTGTGCCCCAACTCAGCCCATGACCCTTGTTTCTACAGCAGAAAAAGGAGCTCCCTGTTCCGGAAGATCACCAAGCAGGCATCCCTGCTCCACACCAGCCGCAGCCTTTCCTCCCTTAACCGATCCTTATCATCAGGGGAGAGCGGGCCAGGCTCTCCCACACACAGCCACAGCCTTTCCCCCCGATCTCCCACTCAGGGCTACCGGGTGACCCCCGATGCTGTGCATTCAGGTATGAAGTGCTCCCTGCAGATCTCAGAGACAGCCCCTGGGAGGTGGGAAAGAGCCTGGGCCCTCTGTGCTTCTCTGTGACCCCACTCTGAAACTCATTCACCCTACCTCCTGAAAGACCCAGCAGTCTTAGGGAGGAGGGGATGGGGGTGGAGATGACCTTATTTCTGTAGCTTGGGCTCTGGATCACTGGCTGGGGTCACCTTGATCCTGGGACATTCCAGGGCTAGCCCTGTCTTGCCCCTCAGTCACTTCTATCAGCTAACATTGCTCTGCCTTTGTCTGTGTGTCTGTCTGTGTGTGCAAAGTGGGAGGGACTTCGTCACAGAGCAGCTCCCCCAGCTCCAGCGTGCCCAGTTCTCCAGCCGGCTCTGGGCACGCACGGCCCAGCTCCCTGCACGGCCTGGCACCCAAGCTCCAGCGCCAGTACCGCTCTCCGCGGCGCAAGTCGGCCGGCAGCATCCCACTGTCACCCCTGGCCCACACCCCTTCCCCACCGCCAGCAGCTTCACCCCAGCGCTCCCCATCACCCCTGTCTGGCCATGGAGCCCAGGCCTTGCCTGCCAAGCTTCACTTGTCGCCTCCTCTGGGCAGGCAGCTCTCACGGCCCAAGAGTGCGGAGCCGCCCCGCTCACCACTGCTAAAGAGAGTACAGTCGGCTGAGAAACTGGCAGCTGCACTTGCTGCTTCAGAGAAGAAGCTAGCCACTGCTCGAAAGCATAGCCTTGACCTGCCCCACCCCGAGCTAAAGAAGGAACTGCCACCCAGGGAAGTCAGCCCTCTAGAGGTGGTCGGGACCAGGAGTGTGCTGTCTGGGAAGGGGGTGCTGCAGCCTTCTCCCTCACGGGCCCTCGGCACCCTCCGACAGGACCGGGCTGAACGGCGAGAGTCACTGCAGAAGCAGGAAGCCATCCGTGAGGTTGACTCCTCCGAGGATGACGCCGAGGAGGGGCCCGAGAACAGCCAAGGCGTACAGGAGCCCAGCTTGGCACTGCGCCCGGCACTGGGCCGGGTGCCCCCCCCCACAGGAGCAGGAGTGGGTGAGGAAGAGGATGCCTTCTTGTCCAGGGGCCCCGGGAGTCAGGGCCCAGTGGTCCCAGGCCTACTGACAGAGGTTACACTGAAGCCTCCCAGAGTGGAAGGCCCTAGTGTCCCCCAGAGGAAGCTTGGGATCCCACAAGCCTTTGAGGAGGCTGTCAGCTCCTCATCAGCGGCCCCCAGCCTACGTAAGGCTGGCCGCACAGACCCCATCCCTCCTGAAGGCTGCTGGAAGGCCCAGCCCTTCCACACCCAGGCACTAACGGCACTTTGTCCCAGCTCTTCAGGACTTATCCCCGCCCGTCGCTCTGCTGCCTCCTCCACCTCCGGAGAGCCAGGCCCATGGTCTTGGAAATTTCTTATCGAGGGTGCAGACAGGGCATCCCCAAGCAGAAAGGCAGCAATGGAAGGTGGGATGGCCAGCTCCCAGGATTTGGAAACCATAACTCCAGCCCACCCTGAGAACCAGTCTCCCAGACAGGAGGGGAAGTCCTGGCCACCTGGTGCTCCTGGGCTGGTCCATCCACCTCGTGAGTTTCCCCACCAGAGCTGGCTGTGGGAGCCCGTGGGTGCACAGAGAGAGAAAGAGGAGCCAGCCTTGGGCATCACCGAAGTGCCTGATGCCTCAGGTGACAGGAGGCCGGACGTTCCATGCAGAAGCTGCCCGCTCACCCAGGAGCCTGGGCCCAGCCTACTTCGGAGGGGCCGAGAGTCAGGGGGCCCTCAAAAGCATCAGGACTTGGCACTGGTACCTGATGAGCTTTTAAAGCAAACATAGCCACTGTTTGCTATTTCTTGCACTCAGACCTGTGTAATACATGCTCTTGGAAACCATCTTTGTCTTTTGCTTCTTTCTTTCAGTCAACACAAATGTAACTCAAGGTCTGTGTTGCCGCTGGGAATATAGTGGTGAATAACACTTTCCACTGTCAGGGGAGGGTTGCCTAGCCCAACTTGGCTTCCCAGAGACTATGACATCTGAGCTCAAACCTGAAGAACAGATGGTAGGTAGTAGTTTGCTGGGTTAGAAGAGTGGGGATTAGTCCGAGTATCCAGGCAAAGAGTACAGCACTTACCACATACCTGGTATATTCAAGGAACTGAAACCAAAGTGGAAATGGGTCTAGTGAGTTAGGCAAGGGCCATATTTAATGATAGTTCCAGTTTAGACTTTGTGTCGGTGATGGGGAACCATGGAAGACCATGTAGCAACTAATATCTCTGCTTTATAGAGGAGGGAAACTCAGGTTTTCAGATAGTAACATAGCTTGGGCAGAACGAGCCATTAGAACCTAGGTCTCTCTTGACTCCAGAAACCACCTTTATCTTCTTAGTTGGAGTGCTTCATAGCCAGAAAATGAGTAAAAAAGATGGAAGGAGGTGAAGAGTTAAACTTGGAATATATTTGAGGTACTTGATGGATATCCAGAAGGTAACTGGATGCATGGGCCTGGAACTCAATAGGAAAATCTAGACTGAAGACAGAAATTTGAGAGCCATCAATGTATCAATAGTGGTACACTGAGGAACACTAGCATTTAAGTCAAAGAAAGAAGACTTAGAAGCATCTAGAAAAGAGTCCTAAAATCCAAGAGAGGGAAGAGTTTTGAAATGGATGGGGAAGTTGTTAAAATGTTGAAGGCCCACTTAAGATGAAAATACAGAATTGCCTTAATGCCTTAATGTTTGTAGCCATTGAACCCTTCCTGGGCTTTTGTCAGGCAGGCCTTACCACTGGAGGTGGACATCGCTGAGGCAGACACCTCAGCATCGGCAGATGGGTGAGTGGATGGTGTGGGAGTGGGGAGGACATCCATGGGACCACTGTGTTGGAGGAGTCAGGAGACGGCCTCACAGGGGCAGGAGTAGGGCTGTGGTGGAGTACCTCCGTGGTGATGCAGGACTTTTCAAACTGTGGTGTTGCACTAACTGTCCCATAATCTAATGCTTAGGTTTGAAAGAGAGGCGTCCAGAGGCCTGGAGACGGGGTGCGGGGGATGCCTCAGGGCCACTGGGGGCCTCCTGCACCCCGCAGCCTCTGTAACCTTGCATGGAGACGGCTGTGGCCGCCAGAGGGCGTGCCCGGCCCATGGTGCCAGAATCTACAGGTAGATGTCTGGCCGCTTAGCCTTCATTCAGTCCCTTCTTGAACTCACCTCTTCCTTCAGTCGTTCACTGGCAGCAGAGCTTCAGCCAGCCTGTACTGGATGCTAGGAACACAGGTAACTGGTTGCCTTGGGGGAGCCTCCCACGTTTATCAGGATCTGGTTAGAAGCACCAGAGCAAAGGTGAAGGAGGTGGGATAGGCACATCTTGCAACAGTTCCTGTGAGAAAGGAACTGCCCCTTTAGGGGGTTGGAAATGGGGGGTGGGGAGGTGGGGTAAGGAGGAGGCACAGAGATGCTAAGCCTCCTGTAATCCATAGGGCAGCTGCCCCAAGTGCCAGTGGTGCTTCCTTTGAGAAACACCGCCAGATTAGCCTGAGGGGAGTGAGGGGTTTCTGAAAGATAACTGCAGGGAAGTGGTATAATCACATTTATGTTTTAGGAAAACGCTGGCCGCAGTGTAAGGAGGCTCTAGTGGAATACTCAGAGCAGAGAGAAAATGATGTAGTGATGTGTTATAGTGATCTGAACTAGGACAACCTTGAGGATAAACCGTGTAGGAGCCGGACACAGATGTGGCAGCCACCAGCAAATAGATGGTAAGGCCATAGGAATAGATGGCAATTGTAGAGAGAATATGTGCAGGAGAAAAACCCAAGACATTGGGACTGGCTGAAGGGACGGATCCAGGGAAGAGTAGTGAAGTAGGGGATGAGATCCTAAACTTGGGAGAAACCAGACCACTTTAAGAATTTTCTAATTTACCCTAAGAGTGATTGAAAGTTACTTAATGGTTTTACACAGGTTCAGATTTGTATTTTGAAAAGATAACTGGTTATGAGAATGGACTTGAGGGGGGCAACTATGGAAGAAGGGAGGCCTGTTCAGTATTTAGTGAAGAAATGAAGTTGGGGAGAAGTAATGTCTTTGACACTTAGGAAATAAAATTGATATAGGTTGTCGGTGTGTATTATGTCATCCTGAAACATAGGAAGGTCTCAAGGATGATGACTGCATTTCTGACTTACATAACCAAGTGAGGCATATAGTTCTACCACTGAAATGTGAAATAATGAAAGAGAACCTGGGCTGGGTGGTGACCCTGCATTCAATATGCTGTGAGGTACCTCCCAATAGAGGATTGAGCAGGAGAAACACAGACATAAATGGCCTAAAGATGGTAGATGTTATCATGGATGTGGATAAAACTGCCAGGGGAAAAAGACCCCGTCCAAGAGAATTAAAAGGAACAGTCAGAGATCTAGGAGGAAAACCAGATGTTGAGTCATCATGGAGTCCAAGGGGAAGTTTTTCATGGCAAGGAGTCAAGGATGATGGTTATTGAAGACCTCAAGGAAGGAGAGCAGTTTCAGCTGGTGGTGGGACCTGTACCAAAATGGTGGAGGAGAGAAAATAGACATTTAAACAGTTTTTGTAAAAAGGTTTGGCTTTGAAGGGGGGCAAAGAGATAAAGGGATATAGGATTCAGTAGAGGTTAGGAAGTGGAGTGAGACACATTCAACCATGTTTAAATGTCAATGGATGATCCGGTTGAGAGAAAACAACGGTGAAAGAATTGACAACTGATCATGGGAAATTCCTGAGAAGAAGGGAGAAAACAGGATACAAAATTATACAGTATTGTGGAAAGGTTGGCTTTTAGTTGGAGGGCGGCTACTTTAACAGGTGAGAGGCAGAGGAGTTATGTAGATATAGGCAGATTTGCAGGTTTGGTGGTAGAAAAGTAAGGGAATTCATAGCCAAGCATATGTTTTCTCTGTAAACAAGAAGTTTGCAGTGCCTGTGGGACACTCAAGGCCCCAGTGGAGCTATCTAGCCAACAGGTAGAGTTCAGAAGACAGGACTGGGTTGGAGACAGGAATTTGAGCATCCTGTGCAAAGAGTAGGCACAACTCTTGGGATATGGGGAAATCCTCTATAGTTCCTAGGAGTGGGGAGAAAGGACATAGGCAAGTTAATTTAGAGCAATGGACTATCCCCTACCCAGTCTGATTTATAATTCGCTACACACCTGGGTGGGGCCTGAGAGACTACATGAGAATTACAATGTCCTATGCAAAGAGGTGGTCACATTTTGTTAATTATGTTCTGACATATAGAAACCGTAACAAAATGCTGTGGCAGGAGGGTGACAAGGGCCTTGGGCAACAAACATTTTCCCTGCCCCCAGAATAGGCTATGGAAACACTTTTATTTCCAGACAGAAAGATGTGATGAGAATCAGTAAGCTGGGCTTTCTAATACTTCAGAATGGGGTGAGGAGGAAACCGCTCTCAGATTTAACTTTCTCAGGACTAGTTTCTAAGTCTCACTGTGTCCCTGTGCTGGATGGATGAGATGCTGGCATCATGCCTGTTAGGGTCAGCTTCTCTTGCTCAGGGGAAGAGCGCCTCTGGTGGCCCCAGTTCAGCCCCAGGACCAATCTTTTGGTGCTCATGGGAGAGAAGGTTTGGGAGTTTCAGGGCTTTCAATATCCTAATCCCCCTCTCACAGCCCACCCCTAGCCCACCCCTCCATAGCATGAGGACAAAAAGATGCTTTATTGCAATGTCTTTATTGCATTACTGGAGCAAGTTGGCCAGACTGTCCCCTCTTGGGGAAGATAAAAAAAAACAAAAGACCAAAAAGTATCTCCCCTCACTTCCCCCCCACCCTCCCCACAACTGCACAGCAATGTCTGAACACATCTGGTGACAAGAACAATTTGCAAAAGTGGTCTAGGAACTACATTATGAACTGTCCCAACACAAGACATATAGTTGGCTTCTTTGTGAATCAGGTATTTTTACGTAAACTACGTGGGTTTTTTTTTTTTTTTAAACTACATCAAAGACAACAGAAGAATAGGTTTTTCACAAGTAACAACAGGGCACCAAAGTCATGCTGGAATTTGTAAGGAAACAAGGTTGTCACAAGTGGCTAGGGCTAGAGCTAGAGCAAGGATGAGCAGCTGACAGCAGAGAGCCCAGCCAGGCCCCCATCTGCACCCTCTGCTTTGAGGCCACAGAAGCCTCACAGAGGCCTACTCTGGAGTCTTAACTGGCAACAGAGACCACCTTGTAACCAGGAATTGTCCAGATGCAATTCTTGGCCAAGAGGACCCATGAGGCTGGTTCCTTGCAGCAAGAAGAGGAGACCTATGGAAGACACCACATTGGCTATCAATGCTTCTTTAGGGCACATGAGGTCCAAAGTAAGTGGGAGGTCCCATCAAGGTTTGGAGATGGAGTAGGGGAGGTAACAGGAAGTCCTCCACCTTGGCCAAATCAGTGGTAAGGACACAGTTAGCCAATGCAGTCCTGAGCCCTGGCCAAGACTTACCATCTATGATCAGGAAGCGACAGAGACCGCTGTTCTGTGATGAAACCTCCACCTGGAAAAGATGGGCCTGGGACCTGTGTTCAGCCGGCTTCTGGCTGCTTCCACGCTGGTGGCTGGCCTGCCCAGCCAGAGAAACAATGCGCCCCTCCGGTCTTAGTCTGTTTCTTTACTCTCTGCTTCAGTGAAGCTGCAGTTAGGATGCCGAGAGAGAGAGAGAGAGAGAGAGAGAGAGAGAGAGAGAGAGAGAGAGAACGTCCGAGGGCCTAAATCATGGGACAGGACACAGAGCTAGCTAGGCTCCGACGAAGGCCGCCAAGACCATGAATTATAGGAGCTGCATACTACCCCTCCCTGTGGTTAGCAGATTGGTCCCTATGCCATTTCCACTGGCTCAGGATCAAGCAAATGATATGGCAACTAGTCAGAAGAGAGATTTTCCAACTTCTCAAATGATCCCTAGGTCTTAGTTCCCACAGAGCAACAAATTCAAGAATGAAAAACAGGAAAGAAAAAGTGAAGGAATATAGGATTAAAAAAAGAGCAGTCCTCCACAAGCCAGTCCTTATATGTAAGTTTAGGTATTAGATGGTCCTAGCTCCCTCTCCACGCACCCTTTGTGTCTGCCTAAAAAGGAGCAACACACGGCTCAAGGTCACAGGCGTGCATCCTTACTCCCACAGAGTCAGAACACACTAAATTTTAATACCAGAAGGGAGGGATTTCTTGCACCCAATCCTGAGCATCCAACTGCTTAAGCAGGTTCAACACCAGGTGTAAGGCCATCCCAGCAGCAACTAGCCTGACATTACTCAGTAAAACCTTCAAGACTTCAGCCTGGCAATGTGGAGAAGAGACGTGCAGCTGGCTTTCAGCTAAGGGCTTAAGTCAGAACATGACACTGGAAGGACGGGTTCATCTGTCCGCCTCGCCTAATCCTGAAACTGCAATGGAACCAAAGAAAAGCCGAAGATAGGCCCTTTCCTTCCTATCCTCATTGTTAGTAACTCCAGAGGTTTTTCCAAAATTTTTAATCTGTTTTTATATCATGGTCCATTCTAGACCCTGTCACCAAGATAAGTGCTCAGGGAAAGCAAGATTTATTTTTTCATTCTATAACTACAGCTTTCCTAGCTGTAAACCTTAGGTACCAAGACCCAGATACCGGCTGCTTCTCTAGTTCAGCCAGGACGCCTGACTGCACAGCTTTGGACTCAAACAGCTGACTCACTCTGAGCCTATTATGGTTCCAGCATTGGCTCAGAGGCAGCTGAACTCTATTTGTCGAATGAGTGTTGACTGATGGGGGTGGGGCATAAAGGAGGTAGGAGTACACGCCTGCCCCCAGCTTCACTCGCCTAGCTCCACTCGGCTGGAAGGCTTAAACCACATGGAGCGGAAGATTCCTGGCCTAAAATCAGGGCCACTGGAGCATGAGGACCGTCTGTGCACATCATCTTAATGGCAGGCTCACAAAAATGGCAAAGAGAAAAACTTCCAGATGGCTTTTACTAACAGTCTATAAACTCCAAGCCATTATTTCCTCTCCTTACAAAAGTTTCAGAAACCACTGCATGGAAGCACACAGGTAACGTGGATGACCCTCACCCTAGACACCAGAGCCTCCGAGGTCCCCAACAACAGTCAGGCTCCCCTCCTGCTACAGCCTTCGCCACCCATGGCTCCCCTAAGCCCTACCCCACAAAGGACAGGGAGATCAAGGGAAATTAAACCATGTTTACTGTTTCTGCAGGGCCTTTAAATTTGGGAAGCACATAAGACTGTTGTTCTATATCATTATTTGGTATATCAAGCCGTCTAAAAGCACTGGATTGCACCTTTTCTTTACTCATACAAACAAGTTACAAAGGTTTTCAACAACAGATCATTCTTTAGGCTAAGGAAACACCACACAAGCACCAACTTCATTTTATGATTCAAAGTTCACCATGCCCACAAAAAGAACACTATTCCTCATCTCTGAGAAACAAGGGCAGGGCAGGAGTTACACTGACCAATTTTAGTGTTTGCTAAAACTAACAAATTCTAGTTCTCCTTTCACTTTCAAGTTTTGGTACAGAAGTGTGCATTCAGATAGTAGTGCTGTCTTCTTCCATCAGACCTTAGTCTGGCAACAAACTGTTCTGCTGAGATCAATTTGGCTTCTAAACATAACGCTTCTTTAGAGGGAAGAGCTACTGAGATGTTGACGCTTAACTTATGTTAGTTAATAAAGTACCTTCAGCTGAAGGTGTTTTTACCCCCTTGACTAAGATTCTCTCAATGAAATCCCAAGCCTCCCCATTTTCCTTTGGTTGTCTTTTTCACCAAATGCCATTCTACCACAGAACCAAAACAGCCTTCATTTTAGGAGGAAGTTGAGAGAGACTGCCAGATCAAAACAGAACTCCCCACAGAGCCATGCCCCTGCCACATTCCCAGAGACAAAGACCAAGAGAGGACGTGGACTCTTCAGAAATTTCCAGATATAACCCCCCACCCCCACCAAACCTAATGTGTTCTGTTGAGGGTGCCTGGCTAAACAAAAGCCCCAATGAAACAGACTTTCCAAAAAAACATCTGCTTCCAGCTTCCTATGTCAGTGCAGCGGCACAGCTGAGTCTCAGAGGACCTCAGGCCTCTTGTGCCCCCATCCTGGCCGGCTGCTGCTCGGCCTCTCCACATTCACAGAATCACTTCTTGTGCAAAACAAGCAGTCTACGTAGAAAGAATGCCCTCATAGTCTAATAAAAACTGTAGGAAAAAAATGCTAGAGAGCGACCTCTCTTCCCACTCCCTCTTTATCTGCAGAGTGAGGGCATCTGTGCGTGGACAGGGTAGGCAAGCCTGACGTTGAGGGAGTCGTTGTGCTGAACGAGGGAGGTCTGCTGGTAATGGAGCACCAGCTCCTTCAGGGAGCTGTACAGGTTGTAGGGCTCTGCAAAGCCATAGCCCCGAGCAGTGCTGTAGATCACACAGTGCTTCACTTCCCCGTCGGCACTGCAAAGACACAACACACAGACACCACAGGGAATTAAGGCAAGGAACGATAGATAAAGAGACCCCCAAATGACCAGAAGTCTGAACAATTTTTCTGCAAAGGAGGAGGTGTAGAAGTGTTTTGCCAAAGTTTGTAAAATGTCACGTCCATGTGTGTCCCCTCGCCCTCTTACAGACTTATCACAGAGATATCTTTCACCTCGCACCAAGACCTGGTGGAATGAAAATGGATGGCTGAATTTAATCACTCAGCTCTGCATCTCATGAGGCAAGAATGCACGGGAAAGAGAACACTTTTTTTTTTAAGTATACAAATCAATGATTTTTAGAATATTCACAAGCTTGTGGAACAATCGCCACCATCTAATTCCAGAATATTTTCATCACCCTAAAAAGAAACCATGTACTCATTAGCAGTCACTCTATTTCTCCTCCCCCTGGACCTTGACAAACACTAACAACTTTCTGTCTCTGGATTTGCTTAATTTGGCATTTCACATAAATGGAAACCTTCACTATCACACAACCTTCTGTATCTGATTTCTTTCACCTTAGCACATTTTCAAAGTTCATCCAGGCTGTAGATATATCAGTACTTCATCTGTGGCTGCGTAATATTCGGTCTGGACACCACATTCTGTTTATCCATTCATCAACTGATGGGACACTTGGGTTGTTTCTAATTTTTTTACTATTTCTGAATAATGCTGCTCTGAACATTTGTGTACAAGTTTTTTGTACGGATGTACGTTTTTAATTCTCTTGGATATATAGAGAGCCAGGCGTGGAACTGCTGAGTCATATGGTATCTCTTTTTGAGGAACTGCCAAACTGCCTTCCAAAGTGGTTGTACCACTTTCTATTCTAGCCAGCAGTGTACAAGGGTTCCGATTTCTTTACATCCATGTCAACACTTGTTACTGTCCATCTTTTTTATTATAATGATCCTAGTGGTATCTCATTGTGGTTTCAATTTGTACTTCCCTAAGGACTAACGATGTGGAGCATCTTTTCATATGTTTATTGACCATTTATAGATCTTCTTTAAAGGAATTTCTATTTTCTTCGGGTAAGTACCCAGTAGTCCACTTACTGAGTCATATTAATTCTATTTTTAATCTTTTGAGGAACCTCCATACTGTCTTCCATAGTGGCTGCACCAGTTTGCATCCTCACCAACAGTGCACAAGGGTTCTTTTTTCTCCACATCCTTGCCAACACGTGTTGTTGATTTTAGCCATTCTGCCAGGTGTGAGGTGGTATCTCATTGTGGGTTTGATTTGCATTTCCCTGATGATGAGTGAGGTTGAGCATCTCTTCATGTGTCTGTTGGCACTCTGTATGTCTCCTTTGGAAAAATGTCTGTTCAGGTCCCCTGCCCATTTTTAATTGGGTTATTTGGGTTTTTGTGTGTTGAATTGTCTAAGTTCTTTATATATTTTGGATATTAACCCCTTATTGGATATATCATTTGCAAAAGTCTTCTCTCAGTCAGTAGGTTGCCTTTTTGTTCTGTTGATTTCCTTCACTGTTCAAAAAGATACATGCACCCCTATGTTTACTGCAGCATTATTTACAATAGCCAAGATATGGAAGCAACCGAAGTGTCCATCAAGATAGATGAATAAAGATGATATGGGAGACACACACACACACACAGAGGAATATTACTCAGCCATAAAAAAGAATGGAATCTTACCACTTGCAACAACATGGATGGACCTGGAAGGTATGATGCTAAGTGAAATCAGTCAGAGAAAGACAAATACCATATGATTTTACTCATATGTGGAACTAAAGAAACAAAACAAATGAACAAACAAGGGGAAAAAAGACCAAAAAAACCTCAGATCTTAAATACAGAGAACTGGTGGTTACCAGAGAGAAGATGGGTAGGAGGATGGGTGAAATAAATAAAGGGGATTAAAAGCACACTTATCTTGCTGAACTTTGGGAGAAATGTATAGAATTGTTGAATTATGTAGCACACCTGAAGCTAATATAACACTATGTTAATTGTATGTGAATTTTTTTAAATGTCTATCCAAATCCTTTACCATTTTTTTAAACGTCCATCCAATTTTTAAATTGAGGCCCTTGGGGTTTTTTTTTACTGTTAAGGGTTATGATTTAGACACTAGTTGCTTAACAGATACATGATTTGCAAATATTCCATTCTGTGTGTTGTGTTTTCACTTTGATAGTGCCCTTTGATATAAAATGTTTTTAATTATATGGTGAAATCCAAATTATCTAGTTCTTTTGTTGTTTTTGCTTTTGGTTTGTAAGAAACCACTGCCTAATCCAAAGTCACAAGGGTTTATGTCTATGTTTTCTAAGTATTTTATACTTTTAGCTCTTACATTTAGGTCTATGATCCATTTTGAGTTAATTTTTATATATGGTGTGAGGTAGGGGTCCAACTTTATTCTTTTGCATGTGGCTTTCCAGTTGTCCCAGCTTCATGTGTTAAAATGATTACTTCCTCCCCACTGAATGGTCGTCAGGCCCTTGTTGAAAACCAACTGACCATAAATGTAAGGGTTTATTTCTTGACTCTCAATTCTATTCATTGATCTACATGTTTATCCTTGTTAGCACCTCACAATTTTGATTACTACCCCTTTGTTTTTTAAGTTTTGAAATCAGGAGGTGTACTTCAACTTTCTCTATTCTTTCAAGATCATTTTGGCTGTGCTGGATCCCTTGTACTTTCATATAAATTGTAGGATCATTTTGTCAATTTCTACAAAAGTCCCCCTGAGATTTTTGATAGGGATTACATTGAACATGTAGCTCAATTTGGGAAGTTATTTCTATCTTAACAATATTAAGTCTTTTAATCCATGAACACAGGATGTCTTTCCACTTAAATTTAAGTCTCCCTTTGAGTTCTTTCAATGATGTTTTATAGTTTTCACCATACAGCTCTTGCATTTCTTTTTGTATTAATCCTACTGGTATTTTTGATGATATTATATGTAGAATGCGTTCATTTCATTTTCAGATTGTTTATTACTGGTATTTAGAAATACAACTGATTTTTGAATCCTGATCTTTTAACCTGCAACCTTGAACTTATTTATTAGCTCTAATAATTTACATCTTCCTTACCAAACTGGATGCTTTTTATTTCTTTTTCTTGTCCAATTACCTTAACTAGAACCTTCTGTACAATGATGTTTAGAAGTGGTGAGAGTGGACATCTTCGTTTTCTTCCTTTCTTAGGGGAAAGCACTATCTTTCACCATTAAGTATATTAGCTCTGAGTTTTTCATAGTTACCCTTTATCAAGTTGAGGAAGAACCCTATTCCTAGGTTGTTCAGACTTTTTTTAAACAAGAGTGCTAGATTGTGTCAAATGGTTTTTGTGATTCTATTGAATCATGTGATTTTTGTCCTTTATCCTATTATGCAGTATATTATGTTCATTGTTGTTTTTTGGGTTTTTTTAAATTGAAAAAACCCTTGCCTTCCTGGGATGAATTCTACTTAGTCATGGTATATAATCCTTATATGCTGCTGGAGTTGCCTTGCTAGTATTCTGTTGAGGATTTTTGTGTCTGTGTTCCTAAGGGATATTGGTCCATAGTTATCTTGTGATTATCTTTGTCTGGTTTTGGTATCAATAATACTGCCCTCATGAAATGTTGGGAAGTGTTCTCTTTTTGTGGGGAAGAGTTTGTGAAGGACTTCTGTTAATTCTTTTTTAAAATATTTGGCAGAATTCACCAGTGAACACAATTGGGCTGGGCTTTTCTATGTGGGTAGCTTTTTAATTATTAATAACCCAATTTCTTGTTATAGTTCTATTCACATTTTCTGCTTCCTCTTAAGCCAGTTTCAGTGGTTTGTGTGCTTCCAGGAATTTGTCCATTTCATCTGGGTTTTAATTTTTTGGTATATGATTGTTTATCGTATTTCCTCATTATCTTTTTTTTTATTTCTATAAGGACTATAAGTAATGACCCCTCTTTCATCCTGATTTTAGTAATTTGTTTCTTCTCTGTGGGGATGGGGGCAGTTTAGCTTGAGGCTGTAATTCAGTTCCATCCGAACTTTTGGTTTCATGGATTCTCTCAATTGTTTTCTACTCTTTATTTCATTTACTTCCATTCTAATCTTTATTATTCCCTTTTTTTTGCTTGGGTTTAGTTTGCTCTTCCTTTTTTAGTTTCTTAAGGTGGAAGGTTACTTTATTAATATGTGATCTCCCTTTCTTAACATAAATGTTTACAGTTATAAATTTAGCATTTAGCACTGCTTTAGCTGAATTCTGTGAGTTTTGATAAGTTGTGTTTCTTCTTTTACTCATCTCAAAGTATTTTCTAATTTCCCTCGTTTTCTTTTTTTGATCCACTGGTTATTTAGGAATGTGTTGGTCACTGTCCACATTTGAGGATTTCCCAAATTTCCTGTTTTTGATTTCTAGTTTCTTTCCACTGTGGTTAGAAAGCATATTTTGTGGGATTTCAACACTTTTAAATGTATTGAGACTATGGCCTAACCTATGGCCTATCCTGGATAATGTTTCATGTGCCCTTAAGAAGAATGTGTATTCTGCTGTTGTTAGATGGAGTGTTCTGGATAGGTCTATTAAGTCTAGTTGTTTTATAATATCATTCAAATCTTCTTCTACCTTTCTGATCTGTCTAGTTCTATCCCTAATCAAATTTTTTACCCCAAATGGCAATAAGGATCACAAGTGTTCACTACCTGAATCCTTAACCTAGTGAATACAGGCATTGCTGGCTGCAGGTCTTTAGCGTAAGAAGGTTGTAGAGTTAAGCAATTTTTCTTCTTAGGCTTCTTGATGATGTCATTAACAAATTAAAATGGAAGAACAAATGAGTTCCATGTGTGACTTCCTACATGATCATGTTAATTCTGCTATGAGAATCTCCTAAAAAACTGAACATATTCATATTCCTACTTCAGCAAATGTTCTAAGTATACTGGGAGATTACTATAGGCAGGCTTCCTATAGCCAGAATGGCTGGCAAACAAGTGGGAGTCTTTGTGATGCCAGATTCTTTTGCTTCCAACCATCCTCAGTGTGAATGCCAACATGATTACGACTGCAGATGTTTTTCATAAGCAAGGGAATTCCACATTGCTGTGGACTTAATGGTCAAGTCTGTGGCTAAAGGAAGGAGAAAAAGAATACACCTCCTCAAGATACTCAAGCTGCTCCTTGGTCTCCCAGGAATTAGCTGAGCTGCTGGGCAGTATCTTCCACCAGCCAAGTCCTTGACCCACAGGCTGCCACCCAATGACCTAGGTGAGGGTACCAATGCACTGGGCTTACTTACTGCCTTTCTTCTTTTTATTTTTAAAAGATCTCAATTTCTATAAGAACCACCCTATCTTGGCATTTCCACTCAGGTAACTTAAGCAGCCCGGGTAAGAGAAAAAAGAAATGTTTTAAATAATTGTAGGGGCACCTGGGCGGCTGAGTCCGTTAAGCATCTGACCCTTGGTTTCAGCTCACGTCATGATCTTGGGGTCCTGGGATCAAGCCCCAAGTCAGCCTCCACGCTCAGTGGGGAGTCTGCTTCCCCCCTCCGTCTGCTCCTCCCCCTGCTTGCATGCTCACTCACTCCCACTCTCACTCTCTCTCTCAAATAAATAAATCTTTTAAAAATATTTAAAATAATTGTATCTTTGCAAAACAGTAATCCAATGCACTTTTCATGTCCTCCCCCATATTCTGCCCACAGATATCCCATTATTCATCCTTTCAAAGTCCAGTTCAAATGCTACCTCTTCCACAAAACCTCCCAACCCTCTCCCTCTCCACCAGAATAGTTCTTCATGTGTACAGCCTACTGATGATACCTATTTCACAGTGATTCTATTTATCTTGGATATTTAATTGTGAAATGAAAAAAGTATGGTGCAACAGAAAAACGTGGGCTTTGAAACCAGGTAAACTTGGATTCAAACTCCGACTCCATAGACCAACTAAGGATGAGATGATCACGTAAAGCACTGAGCACTCTGTTAATATGAGTGTCTTTTGTCCATTCTCACCACCTTGCCCTCTTTGAGGGCAAAATCATTTTGTTATTTTTGCTTGCTTTCTGCCATGTCCATCAGTAGCATCATTATCATAATAATACTGGTAGATAACATTCACTTATTATGTACCAACACTGATCAAAGCACATTACATGTATTAACTAATTTAATACTTATAAAAACCCTCAAGTAGATATTATTATCCTTATTTTTCAGATAAGGAAACTGGACAAAGAAAGGTTAAGTAATTTACCCTAGGTCACACATCTGGTAAGTAGAGTCAGGATTTGAATGCAATATATTTGGTACCAAAGCTTGCTCTCATAACAATCATAATATACCTTCATTCTAAGTATGGTCTTTGTCAGTGAAGGAGTATACACAACACTTAGGCAAAATGTGACAGACATGGTTAGTTGTCCCCAGAATTTCACCTTCCATTAAAAAGAAACTAATAGAGGCATCTGGGTGACTCAGTCAGTTAAGCCTCGGACTCGTGATCTCAGCTCAGTTGTGATCTCATGGGTTGTAGCGCGGAATCAGGCCCCACGGCGGGCTCTGTGCTCAGCAGGGAGTCTGCTTGAAGATTCTCTCTCTCTGTCCCTCCCCCTACTCTGCCATGCACTTGCTCTCTCTCTCAAATAAATCTAAATAAGTAAATAAATAAACGGATGGGTGGATGGATGGAAACTAATAAAATAGGCTTTTCCAAACAAAGTCATGAGATCATCTTACAGAAAATACCAACATTTTCGATCACTACCGCAACAGAAAACTACTTAAGTACAAAATTTAGATAGTTTTTCTTCTGAAGTAAAAAACAATTCTTAATCAAGCCTTACTTAAACGGACATTGAAGCCCAAATTAGACATGCAGGAGACTACGACAAAATTATGATTTTTAAAAAAATTTTTCAATTAATTTATCTATTTAAAGTAGGCTCCACAACCAATGAAGAGCTTGAACTGATGACCCTGAGATCAAGGGTCACACGCTCTACTGACTAAGCCAGCCAGGCACCCCTCCTTAGGCGATCTTTCAATTGAAGATCTCATATTACTTTTCACAAATGCCTGAAAATCCAATAGCAACATGCAGGGCTAATCTGCTTACCATTTGAAATTAAAATCCCCCAAATAATTTCAGATATCATTTCTCCTAAAGCAACTAACTGTTTTCTTTATATAAATATTAAAGGTCTGGGGCGCCTGGGTGGCTCAGTCGTTGAGCGTCTGCCTTCGGCTCAGGTCATGATCCCAGGGTCCTGGGATCGAGCCCCGCATCGGGCTCCCTGCTCTGCGGGGGGCCTGCTTCTCGCTCTCCCACTCCCCGCTTGTGTCCCCTCTCTTGCTGTGTCTCTCTCTGTCAAATAAATAAATAAAATCTTAAAAATAAATAAATAAATAAAAATAAAAATAAAAATAAATATTAAAGGTCTAAGCCATGGGTCCTCATTACTGTACTTCAAATAATTTTTGAATTATTTGAATTTTATGAAGGGTTGAGTTTCTATTAATCAATGCAGAAATTTTCAAAAGGTTAAACCGCTAGAGAAGACTTACACCACAGAGCAAGCATAACATCCTTTCTTGCTACTCTCACGAATTAAAAATGCACCATCAGGTTTCCCATAAAGCAAGTCCTCTGCTTGTACTCGATTGATATCCTCAACAAACCAGGTTTTCTCATCATAATGGGGCAGGTTTTCATCTTCCTCATTGATAAAATAGGTCCTAAAAATTAAATGTTAAAATATTATTCTAACAATCAGGTTACTTACACCTAAATGCAAACTCATGAATAAAACACTCATTCTAAATCTTTAACCACAAAATGACGAAGTAAAACTACAATTACTTGGGACGTTTTTTAACAACTTTGTTATTTGCTACGGTGCAGAAAACAGGAAATTCACACCTCTCATCCAATCAGCTGACAAAGAATGTCTGAATGAGCAATGCTCATGCACCAAGATTTCAAGTGGCTCAGCAGGTCTCTGACCTCAAGTGCCTGTAGCGTACTCTACTCTTCAAGCAATTCAATTTAAAAGAGGTGCAAAGTTCCTGATTCAATGTCCTCAACTGACAATGAGAGCCAACACTTGGCATGTATAAAGAAGCCCCACATCTTAGATTGGGGACCAAACCCCTCTGATAGAAAGGTAGAGAACTTACTCATCAGCATCCTCATTCTTGATTCCCAGCCAGGCATTTAGGCGCTTCTGTCTCACTCCTTTGTGATTGAGCCATCTGCCAGAAGGAAGACACCAGTGTCAGTATCTCTGCAAACTCTGCCCAATGTAGACATGTCCAAGCCAACCAAATTTCCAGATTCCAGGAACCTCTTATTTTAACCCACTCCCACTAAAAGGGGCCAGAGATTTCCTTAAACTAGTTTCTCCTTAATTTTTCCTCCAACTTTCCACAAAAAAGCAGAAACACAGGGAGTTTACTGAAATTAGGCACTTCTCTCATTTTTCATTTTCCTTTTCTAGAAGTTTGTACCACCATAAGCACACATATACTTTCACTTAAACACATGGGGACATCTGTTTCTGAAATCATTAGTTATGTGAGCATGGTGTCACATTTGCAATCTCCACTAAGCCAGAAGACTCAATTCCTGTGTGGCCCACTACATTGAGTTAAACATTCTAAAACAATTTCAAGGTCTATTCTCGTACCTAAGCAAGCCACAAGAAATTCAGGATGGCAATCTGAGTAATTAATATAAATTTACCTCATCACTAGGCAAATCATAGTATTTTAAGATACACCAAAACTTTAAATGTAAAACAACATACCATTAAATTTAGTTCCACTGACATGGCCACTGGTCTAAAAATTTGAGTGAGTATAAAAACTCTTTCACTCATCACCATCCCCCAACCAGGCTCCGATCATTCAGGTCTCATCATAAACATCATCTCCTCAGGGAGGACTGCCCTAATTATCCCAACTGAGGCAGTCCCCTTGTCACTCATTCTCTATATTTTACCTTATTTTATCATCTTCATAGCACTTGCCTGAAATTCATTATTTTATATTTTCACTTATGTTTGTCTCCCCCACTAAAATGTAAGAAAGGGGTCTGTCCTATTGTTCATGACTATTCCCAATGCTGAAAACAGTGCCAGGATATAGTAGATACTCAATAAATATCTCCCTAAACACCCTAGTTATCTTTACTAGCAGATCATGATTTATCACCCATGATGTTATCTAAACTCTCTTCTATATTTAGTTTACATAATTTGTTAAAGGAACCTTCAAGGTCTAGTTTGCCACACTTATTCATGCCTCTTGGGATGGTGTATTTTTTAATAATCTCATCACTTTCCAGAGCAAACAAGGGCTTCCATTCATTCCTTTGGTCTGTGGCATAAGCCTTCTTCTTGGGCCTTTCTTCAGCTTCATTATATGACCAGAATCACATAAGCTTTCTGAGAGCAGACACACCCTGATTTTAGACAAGGTACCTCCTTGCCTTGTTTCCAAGGCTCTTCTATATGCTTTGTGTACTTGCTTGACTTTTGTTTTTTGTCCACAATAGCAAACAAATGATCTCTAGAAAGGAGTTACTAAAAACTACTCAGCACAGCATAGTTCTAATTGTTTGCCCCCAAAACTTATCACCTTAAATTTTACTCTACTCAATAGCCACTGTCCCCACCTCTTAAGCTTTTATTTTCTCCCCTCTCCCTTTCTCATACAAAGAAACCCTGAAGTCTATGGAAAATCCAGTCAGAGGTCTTTACTTTGTGTTCTACCAAGAGTTTGAATCAAGTTGTGTTCCATGCATGAAAGTCACCTATAAACATATTTTGTAGCAGTCTATTCATTACCTAGAACAAAACATATTTTTGTTTCTCATGGATTCTCTCCTATAAGACAGTCATTTGTCCTAAAAATCTATCATCTTGTTCTGATAATATACCTTTCAATCTATATTTGAGTAATATCCCTATATCTATCTAAATCATACAGTTTTCTAAAGAGTTGAGTTTCATTCCTCAGGTCAGATTACCTTGCATGCCTGCTATTGGCACATTTCTATTACTTGAATACAGAATTTCATTTCTTATATATAAAAACCCTTTAGGAGACTGTCCTGTATACTTATTTGTAGGCCCCCACTATCAGTGTTATTATGAGGGGTAATTTCTATTTCTGTGGTTCTACTATGTAATCAAAGATTCTGGTTTTTGTATTTAGGCAAACATTAACCTGTTCTTTTTAAGCTACACCACATTGCTCATGCCACACCCAACCTCTGAGATTTTCCATTTGTATGGACTAGAATCTAGAATGCTACATTGTGGTTTGCCCCACATGTTGACTTTAGGTAAACTCGGGTACCACCAAATACTACCAGGATTGCTTTCCTAAATTCTTACAAATCTCACTGGCCAGTTCTCAGTTACAAATCTCTTCTACCTCTAACGAGTCTAGTGCCAGCAGTAATCTGGTGCTGGTATTTCCTCCCATACCGGCCCAGACTACTCACACAAGGTGCTGATCTCGGATCTTGCGCAGCTGTATCAGGTCAGGTTTGATACTGTTCATTTTTTTATCTATTTCCCGGTTGTCCAAAGCTTGTTTCTTCAAATCCTGCTCTAGACGCATTTTGCTATCATGAATCTCACCCAGACGTGATTTCAATTTGTCATAATTCATCATAATTCTGTGAAAATATTGACATATTAAGGCTAAAACAGGAACCAAGCAGAAACATTCTATAATGTGAGCATAGTCCTAATATCTTAAGTGTGGTAGACATCTGTTGTTTTTGCCTAGCCCGTATCCATTCTCATTCTTTTGGTAATGGCACCTTGATGTTCCCTGTAGGAAAGGGCTCCCTGCCCCCATCTCAGAGTCACAGGTGAATATTCACACAACCCAGCCCAGCCATTAAGAGTATTCCATTATATCCTATCGCTACCCTCAGGCCACAGTGACTGATTCAGGAATGGGAATAATACCCTTACTGACCCAATGAAAATCAATTCTGGTTTGCTAGAACTATTGTAAACAGAGGTTCTCTCTTCTCACTGAGATTGCTAAATTATAAATATGTGATTCTAGGACTCCCAGCAGCTATACTGCTACCCCACAGGGAAAGCCTGCCTGAGGATGAAGCCAACACAGAGAAAAAATAAGGCAAAGACAGAGTATGAGAGAAAATCCTGATGACCTTGTTTGGGCCCTGGATCCAGACATGAATGAACAAGTAAAGCTGTATGGATGATCTTCAAGAGGTAGCACCATACAACAGTTAAGAGCAGAGCTTTGCAGTCAGCCTGCCTAAGTCTGAATCTCTGCCCTGCCACTTACTGCATGGCCATGGGCAAGTTATTCAGCTTCTCTGTGCCTTCATTTCCTCATCTGTTTAAAATGGGTAGCTACAATAGTACCTACTTCACTAAGTTATTATGTGAATTAAATGTGATAATACATGTAAAAGGACCAAACAGTGCCTGGTACATCTTGGCAAGCACTCAGCAGATAATGACTATAAGCTTTCCAGCATGCAAACTTCTGCTGTGCTCTGAAGGCAATAACTGTCCACATCACTCATTTGTCACTCAAAAAATACGTTTTATATTACTATTAAAACTTCATCATCAGCTACTTTACCTTCCTTTGCAACAAAACTAACAGGTTCTTTTCTATCCCTTAATTGTTAATAATAATAATAGCTATTTATTGATACCATATGCCAAGATACATTCATACATACACACACATGACTTTCTGTACCATAAATAGGCATGTGTATATCTATCACCTGATTCTCACAGCATTTTAAAAAGATATTATCTACAGTTTATAGAGGAGGAAACAGGCTCAGAGTTAAGTAACTTACCCAAGATCACACAGCTAGTAAATGATCAATACAGAATTCAAGCCCATGGTTTTAACCATTAAGCTATACTGCCTCAACAGCTCTTAGCCCTAGTCTTATGCACACAGAAGTTCACTGATACTTTGGTGCTAATATGAGAAATAATTTTGCTTTTCCCTTGCAGATGATTCATTTTTATTTATTATCCAATTTTTCATTCCTCAGCCCACTGTTATCTGGATCAGTCTCCCAACATTCCACTAAATTTGCTATGATAAAGACTTCCAATATCAATTTAGTTGCCAGACCCAATATTTCTCACGCTGCTCACTCTCTATAATCTTCTTAGCATCTACTATCACATATACACTTATGCCTCCCAAATCCTTTCTGTACCTTGAGTTCCAAAACCAGATAACCAGCTGTCTGCCTCTCAGACAACTCCATTTGTTTTCTCACAGGAACCTCAAACTCATTGGTTCCAACTCCGAACTTACCTCATGCACGTCCTATTGTGAGTAACATCATTCCTTATTCATTCATATCAGAAATCTAGGAATAATCTTTGACTTCTCCCACACCTATCATATCTGGTCAGGTATCAAGTCCTCAGCATTTCCATTAATTCCTCCTCCTTTCCTGCCATTGCTCTGGTCCAGGCCCTCACCATCATTTAACCTGATGACCACAAACGCTGCCATCACCTGCAACAGTCAAGCTGGTCTTCCTGCCCATGGTTTTTCTCAGCCTCCAATTTATTCTCAGAGTGCTGCTGTTGGTTTTCAGTTCAAACAAAAATTCAGTGAGCATCACCATGTACTCTCAGGGACCACAACAGTTGCTAGAGCTATTAGGAAAAATAAGCCACCATCCTTATTCCACTAACAAGCTTACAGTTTAGTGGTTGTGATCTTTGGTAAATGTTACAGTAGGAATCAGGACTAGATACAAAAAGCTTTTTGTAGGGACAAAAAGCTTTTTGTAGGGACAAAAAGCTTCTAAACCTGTCTAGGTAATCAGGGAAATTTTTCTTAGAAAAGTCATGCATAAGCTGAATCCTAAAGGATGAGCAGGAGTTAAAAATTTGGAAGGATGTAGAAGGAACACAGAAAAGGGAAGGTTCAGTGTGATGCCATTAGTCAGAATAGCAAATAGTTCCATATATGACGTTTAAGGGGGTAAAAGCAAACACAAAAGAGATTATTGGGGAATAAAAGAAGTTTCGTCTCACTGAAGAACTTGGAAGGGTTAGGTAGATTTACCGTTCAATTTCCTTTTCATTCCCCTCTCTGCGAAACCGCTCAATATATTCTTTGCTATGTTGTTCTTGTGTGTGACACTGCTCTTCAAATATTTTAATTGTTTCATTAAAAGCTTCAATTGCAGTCCTCTTCATCTGTATTTCCTATAGGAGAGAAAAAGGAAAGACATACTCTTTATTATCTTTATTTTTTTTATAACCTTGGTCTTAAAACAAATCTTAAAATTCCAGTTAAAGGGCGCCTGGGTGGCTCAGTTGTTAAGCATCTGCCTTCGGCTCAGGTCATGATCTCAGGCTCCTGGGATGGAGCCCCGCAATGGGCTCCCTGCTCAGCGGGAAGCCTGCTTCTCCCTCTCCCACTCCCCCTGCTTGTGTTGCTGCTCTCGCGCTCTCTCTGTCAAATAAATAAATAAAATCTTAAAAAAAAAATTCCAGTTAAAATTCCATATAAGACTGAATTAAGATGCCTAAAATAACTCCTATTTACCTCCTACCCTTATTACTTATATGCAAAATACATTATCCAAACCTTAAAATAAAAAGAAAAAGAACTATTACTTGAAATATAGCTGAGAATCACCACAAAAAGGCCTGAGTTGTTAAGAGAGATTAACCCTGAACTCTTTGAAGACCAGGATAAAGTTATGCGTTTGCACTTATTATATTGCTGACCCCCAAAAGGTTAAAGAAGTGAATGAATAGAATGGAGAAGTCCATACACCAGTGTGCATAGCCTTATTCCCAGAAGAGTCCTTTAGAGTCTATTTATTCTATCAATTCTAAAAAATGTAATTTTCCAAACAGATTCATCAATAGATTAATCTGATCAGAAGTAGAAAACGAGGGGCGTCTGGCTGGCTCAGTCAGTAGAACATGGGACTCTTGATCTTGGGGTTGTAAGGCAAGCTGCACATTAGGTATAGATTACTTAAAAATAAAAAAGATCTTTAAAATGAAAAGAAGCAGCAGAAAATAAAGGGGGGGGGAAATAGCAGCTAAAATCAGATGCAGAATAAAATGAAAAACTAAAACTTCACAAAACAAATGCCCAGTAGGCTAAGCCATTCAACATTAGGACAAGTAGTCCTATACATTTTGATGAGCTCTGAGGTTATTTGTAGACTTTAGCATCTGAACCCTGATTCCCCAAAATCTTCAGAGGGTTAAACTTTGTTCAATTTATATTAGAAAGTCAAGAATGATGCATAAACGTCTAGAGAATTGCTATCCTGTATGTTTACAATTTTAAAAGTTTTGCTGCTTATGGGATAATTCCTCAAAACTATCTAGCACTGATTAATTTCAACAAATGATTACTGAGAAGCCACTGTACAGAAAGCATAACTGGTGATAAAGAGATTAATAAAACATGAAGCCTGCTCTGTAGGTTTTAGAACACAGGTGAAATTGATTTCTGAACTCCAATAACGTTCTGTTTCATGTCATGGTAGAAGCAATCAAGTTAGGGTGAATTAGTTATTTACTGCTTTACAGAGGCTTCATGGAGGGGACAAGAACCTTATGCTGCTCCATATGGATGAGGTTATATCATACATATCTTAAATAGTACTGTGAACTTATTGGAATGCCCGCATCTAAACAGCTTCAAATTCTACAACTCTCAAATTACAGTGAAGGGTCTTGGCTCCCTTGCAAGGTCAAAAATTACCTACGAAGCTCTGGCCTTGTATCCTTAAAGAAGACACTAATAATCTACACTTTACTAACACTGGTGTGTTTTACAGCATTGTCAAAGCAGTAGCTGCCCCATAAACAATGCCACTATACCTACCACAAAAACTATGAATCTACCTGTATCTACACCCCCTTCTCTCCTTTCTTTTCTCCAACCCCTCTTATGATTCCTTCTCATCAGCATACAGACAAGTTCTAGTAACACCACTTTGAAAAAATAATCCCTTAACCCTAAATTCTCTTCCGGTCAATTAAGTTTCTTGAACAAATAGTCTGTATGGGCTGTCTTTCTCACACTCCAGCTCACTCTATTCTGGCTTCTGTACCTACCATTCCACAGAGACTGCTCTTTCCAAGGTCACCAATGATCTCATTGCCAAATTCCTGTCCGTTATCCCAATCCATCACTAAGTCCTATCACTTCCTCCTAATTACATGTAATCCAGATGTCAAATATCCCCACATGCAGTCTATTCTTACCCTGTGCCAACTATGACTCAGGATACACAATGTCTTCCCATTCTCTGGGAAGAATTCACTTACATCAAAGCAATCCAAATTTTATCTAAGATTTCACAGAAAAAACAGAGGAGGTCTATAACACTTACAGATACTTACAAACAGAGGAGATAAATTCTTTAATTTCCCTTTAACACTCACCGTCCCAGCACATTTCCTGTACTGCTAATCACTGTATCCCTCCCTTTCTCCCCGCCACCTCCCAAAGCTTTGAGCCTCCACAGCTCTCCTCAGCTCAGCCATCTCACGTTTTGCTCTCAGTTCTCACACAGTTAGCCCTCTCCCAGCTTTGACCCCGGGGCTTTTTTGGCTTGCCTCCATCTACTCCCATATCTAGCTCCCCAACCAAGGATTCCAAGTCCAGAACCCAATCTCACATCAGCTGCTCAGAACTCATATTCTGCTGTTAAACCCTCAATATTACTGAGCATATGGGCAGCATTTTCTCTAGCCATGACAAGAAAACAGAAATGCAGTTCTATACAAGCCAGAGCTGCAGGCATCAGGGGCCACTTTTTCTAGCCTTTTTCACAGGAGGGTTAGTGCCCGCCTATACTCTAGTTCAGACCAGGAGGCTGACTCCGGGCCCTGCCAAGATGGAGTGCTTTTGGTTCATTATCTTGTATAAATTCATTCAAAAAATAAGTGAATGCTAACTATATGCCAGGCATTACTTGAAGCATTTGGGATATATAAGTAAGCGAGCTTAGGTAAATATTTCTGCCCTCCCAGAACTTATAGTTTAGAGTGTTATACAGATAATAAATAATAGACATAATAAGTAATTCACGTAGTTTGTTAGAATTATTAAGAATCTGTAAGAATTGTTATGGAAAAAAGAAAAGTAGAGTGGGAAAGGAGGACTGAAATGCGAGTTGCAATTTTAAATCAAGCTGCCAACTAGGTGACTACGGGGCAGGGTGGGGAGTGTTTCAGGCAAGGAAGCAGCCAGTGCAAACACTCAAAAGTAGGAAGCAGGCCTAGTATATTCAAGGAACAGCAAAGAGGCTAGTGTGGTTGGAGTATACTGAGGAAGAGAGAAGAAATGAGGTCAAAGAGGAAGAGTGGCACAATCATACTGGGCACTATAAAAAGCACTCTGGCTTTTCCTATGTGTAAACCATGGAACAGACATACGTCTTAAACAAAGGAGTACTGTGATCCTACCTATGTTTTACAAGTACAGCCTTCCCCAGCATTCTCAAAGTACACAGTTCCTATGAAAATTTTCATAAGCCAAAATGGCATAAAGCAAAGAAGCAATTGCCATTAATTTACGTGGCAAAAATCTTTAGTGTTCCTAGAGTCAAAAAATAACTTCTCCTAGGCTTTTTTTCTGATACCTTAGGACACATCTTATTTTTTTATTTTTTTAATTGTTATGTTAATCACCATACATTACATCATTAGTTTTTGATGTAGTGCCTTGGGACACATCTTGCTAAGGGATACACAAAGTAAATGGAGATAAAGCACAGACGCTCACAGACACAGTTCAAAGTTATGGTGGCTTGATGCTGAGAGGCTGAATGCAGTTCTCAGGGAAGGAACAGCACCACTCTCACTGCTCGAGGATGTGCATTGCTTCTAAAAGCTCACTGCAAAACAAGCTCAGAACGTTATTGTCACTTTTCACTCTTTTTTGTAAAAGCAGAAGTCTTCAGATTTCTTCCAGTTAGTGAAAACAAGTACTAATGTAAATTAGTACTAATGTAAATCTTTCATAAAAGCCAAGTGGTGTAACATGAACTTGCAAAATGCAGGAGACACCTGTATTACCAGCTACTCTACTGAGAATTGATCAGGGGGAGGGGAGCATGGATAAGGGCAAGAAGATCTGTTAGGAGGTTTCTGTGGTAAATCAAAGCAAGAAATGATAGTGGGCTTCGATCAGGGTAGTAGCAATGGATGTGGCGAGAAGGGGTTGCATTCTGGCTATATTCTAAAGGTAAAGTAAACAGGAATTCCCGATGGATTAGATGGAAGATGTAAAAGAAAGAGTCTTGGATGGCTTCAAGGCTTTTGACCTGAGCGAGACAGATACGACTGCTCTCAACTGAGATGGGGAAGGCAAAGGGTAGAACAGCCTTGAGTTCAATTTTGTTCATGAATTCAGTTTTGACATGTTAAATTTGAGATACCTATTAAACATCCAAGTGGAGCTGTTGAAAAGGTAGTTGAATATATATGAGTCTAGAATTAACTTAGAAGAAGCAGAGATGTAAGTTTGGGAGTTAACTAGCATAGAGATGGTATGTAAAATCATGAGACTGTTTGAGATCAACAGAGTGAGTAAGTAACCAGAAAAAAGAAGAGGATCAATGTCAAAGAGGAGAAATCAGCAAAGAAGTCCAAGAAAGAACTACCAGGAAGGTCAAATTCTCAGTTGTATCTACTTATTTCTAGATCTGGAAGTTCCATTTATAATTATTATTATGGTTTTCTGTTCTACTTCTGATCTATAGAAATAATATTGTTTCTGCATAGAGCCATGTTTTTAGTGTGAGATATAATAAGTGCATAAAACAAATACACAGTTGAACAAATTATTACAAAATGAACTTCCACTACTAGCAACCCCAGAAATTCCTTGTGTGTCCTTTCTGGATCATAACTCCCTGCTTCTTCCCACTCCACCTCCTCCACCTTGGTGATAACACTACCCTGCCCTTTATGATGATCATTTCCTTGTTATTCTTCATGATTTTACCACTTTATATACCCATCCAAAATTAAAAAAAAAATTAACATTTGCCTGGTTTTGTACCTTATATGAGTAGACTCATAGTATATATATATTCTTTTGCATCTTTTACTCAATAGTCTTTGTAAGATTAAACACAGTGTTGTATGTTGCCCTTTAAATAAATATGTGCATGGGAATACAGTAATCCACCATTGCTTTGTTTGATGCAGAGAAAAGGGATTAAAGTATGCCATTTTGGCAAATGCACACTGTGTTTGACAAATGTCTCAGAGTACTTCAACCTTTTGTGGAATAGTCTCTTCTCTCCCTCCGTGTTTCTAAAGTCAAGCACAGTATCACACCTGGATACTACAAATGAACTAAACTGGAATTTAGGAGATTTATATTCTAATCCTGATTATGCTGAAAATTGGTTAAGTCCCTTAAGAGAGTCTTTCTATGCTTCAAGTTCCCATCTATAAGATGGAGATAATGGCAACCCCAGCTATATTTGAGAGAGAGAGAGAGAGAGAGAGAGAGAGAGAGAGAGAGAGTGTGTGTGTGTGTGTGTGTGTGTGTGTGTGTGTGTGTGTGAGACAGAGAGAGAAAGAATCAGGTAAAAAAAAAAAGGGGGGAGTGATTATACATCCAAAAACATTTATTGAATACCTTAGTCTAGTCATGATATATTTTAACCATAGATGACAGTATACCACATATATTTTTCCCTACCTTGTTTTTTTTGTGTAATGTTATCTTAGAAATTACTCAAAATCAAGGGGCACCTGGGTGGGGCAGTCAGTTGAGCGTCCAGCTCCTGGTTTCAGTTCAGGTCATGATCTCAGAGTCATGGGACTGAGCCCCATATCTGGCTTCACTCAGTGTGGGGTCTGCTTGGGATTCTCCCGCTCCCTCTACCCCTCCCCCCACTCATGCTCATGCATGCTCTTAAAAAAAAAAAAAACTTAAAAAAAAAGAAATTACTCAAAATCAGTAAATATAGGCCATCATTTCCTGATGGTTATAGAATAATTTTGTATCATTTTGTTTAAAAAAAAGTCATTGTGTTATATATATTATTGTTGTTATTAATGTGCATACTATTATTTCTATTATTTCCTCCTTTCTAACTGTATTTTTCCCAAATCCCTTTAATTCTATCACCTCAAACATCCCAGAATATCTTCATAAAATGTTCCCTTCAGGTTATTGGTTATACTCATAGCTGAAATCACTCTGTTCACACATTTCTACATGCTGTCTCCTTTGCCTGAAACTATATCATAAGCATTTCTCAGGTCATCAGGAATTCCTAAAAAGCACTTAGTCACAGCAGTTGCCTCCAGGGAATGGGAACTTTTACTTTGTATGCAATAATTCACATAGAATTCAGCAATAATTTATACCGAATTTTACAAAAATATTTATATAACTTTTGTACTTTTTAAAAATTAAAGTTTTAAAATAATTTCTGGAAACTATTTTAATAGCTGTATAACATTCTATTATATGTATGATCATTTCACCATCCCCTGATGTTGACCATTTATGTTGATTCAATCTGAAGAAGCATCAGTGACTTTTCCCCCATTCTACCCCAAACACTGGCCTCATCACAGATAATTCATCTGGAAGAGCTAAAGGAATACAGAGCAGTGTTTAAAAATGTACAAAGGCACACCAGAGATATAGCTCAAGTATCGGGTAGAAAGAAAAAGTTACTAAGATCACTCTGAGTAACTAACTAATAAAATAAAACCTGAAAATAAAATGGAATTAAACATCTCACATAGAAAATAGACCATTAGAGCATTTCTAGCCACTGGAATCCCACATCTTTTCCCAGTCAGTACTATCTCATTCCTAATCGATAATCCTCATAGGGCAGTGTCCCCTAGCGAGCCCCACAGCCTTGAAGATCCAGGTGTAGTCTCTATCTTAACACTGCCCACCACAGACACTAGCTTGGAAATAAGATCAGTGACTTTGGGCTGGAAAATCAATAGTATAAATACTAGGGCCAAAACAAGAAACCATGAGTAACAATAATACTAGAATAGCTCATAGCTGACCTTTCCACAGGTAACAATTATAAACTATAGACAAAGATATAAGAAATACGTATTTTACATTATAGTCAAATTGTCAAAAGACAGAGAGGGGTGCCTGGGTGGCTCAGTCGTTAAGCGTCTGCCTTCGGCTCAGGTCATGATCCCAGGGTCCTGGGATCGAGCCCCACATCGGGCTCCCTGCTCAGCGGGAAGCCTGCTTCTCCCTCTCCCACTCCCCCTGCTTGTGTTCCCTCTCTCGTTGTGTCTGTCTCTGTCAAATAAATAAATAAAATTAAAAAAAAAAAAAGACAAAGAATCTTGAAAGAAGCAAGAGAGGGGCGCCTGGGTGGCTCAGTTGTTTAAGTGACTGCCTTCAGCTCAGGTCATGATCCTGCAGTCCCACGATCGAGTCCCACATCAGGCTCCCTGCTCAGCAGGGAGTCTGCTTCTCGCTCTGACCCTCTTCCCTCTCGTGCTCTCTATCTCTCATTCTCTCTCTCTCAAAGAAAGAAAGAAAGAAAGAAAGAAAAGCAAGAGAGAAGAAATTTGTCATGTACAAAGGATCCTCAATAAAATTAATAGCTGGTTTCCCATCAGAAACCATGGAGGCCAGAAGGCAGTGGGATGGTATATTTAAAGTCTTAAAAGAAAAAGACTGTCAATCAAGAATTCTATATCCAAGTAGTACCATCCTTCCAAAATGAAGAGGAAATTAAGATATTCCCAGATAAACAAAAGTTGAGGGAGTTTGTTACCACTAGATCTGCTCTACAAGAAATGCTAAAGACTTTCAGGGTGAAATTAAAGGACACTAGACAGTTACTCAAAGCCACATGAAGAAATAAAGAACACTGGTAAAGCTAACTGCATAGATAAATATAAAGTCAAGTAGTACTGTACTTTTGGTTTGTGACTCTTTTTTTCTATATGATTTAAAGGAAAATGCATAAAACAATGATTATTAATCTATATCAATGGGCATAAAATATATGAAAATGTAATCAATGACAATAACAATATAAAGAGGGAGGAACAATATGTATAGGAGCAAGGTATTTATATACCACTGCAAATATGAATAATAAGTTATAATTGAAACTAGACTGTTGTGCAGTTACATATTAATTATAATCTCGAAGGTACCTCCTAAGAAAAACTTCAAAAAATACAGAAAAGGAAAGAAGTGGAGCATCGAAAAAAAGGTACATTACAAAAAATCAATTAAATACTAAAAAAAATCCAGTAATGGTAAAACTGAAGTGCAAAAGACACATAAGACATATAGAAAACTAATAACTAAATGCCAGAAGTTAGTCCTTCCTTACCAGTAATCAGTAATTATTTTAAATATAAATGGATTAAACTCTCCAACTAAAAGGCAGAGACTGCAGATGGATTAAAAATTATAAACAACCCGGGGTGTGTGGGTGGCTCAGTCGGTTAAGCATCTGACTCTTGATCTCTGCTCAGGTCTTGATCTTGGGGTTGTGAGTTTAAGCCCCATGCCCAGCGTGGAGCCTACTTAAAAAATTAAAAACAACCCATGATCTACCCATATGCTGTCTACAAGAGACTTGCTTCAGATGCAAAGAATACTCATTCTTCTCAGGTATACTGGGAAATCCACAGATATGTGGAAATCAAAATGTTCTTAAACAATCAATGGATCAAAGAAGAAATGAGAAATTAGAAAATACCCTGAGATAATTAAGAAATAAACACAGCATACTGAACTTATGGGATGCAGCAAAAGCAGTGCTCAAGGGAAATTTATAGCTGTCAATACCTGCTTTTTTTTAAGATTTTATTTTATTATTTTATTTATTTATTTGACAGAGAGAGACAGCGAGAGCAGGAACACAAGCAGAGGGAATGGGAGAGGGAGAAGCAGGCTTCCCAAGGAGCAGAGAGCCCAGTGCAGCGCTCGATCCCAGGACTCTGGGATCATAACCTGAGCCGAAGGCAGACGTTTAACGACTGAGCCACCCAGGCGCCCCAAGATTTTATTTATTTTAGAGAGGGAGAGAGAGAGAGCACACACATGAGCAGAGGGAGAGGTAGAGGGAGAGGAGGAGAATCCCAAGCAGACTTTCCACTGAGCGTGGAGCCTGATGTGGGGCTTGATCCCATGACTCAGAGATCATGATCTTAGCCAAAACCAAGACTCGGATGCTTAACTGACTGGGCCATCCAGGCGCCCCTGTCAATACCTACATTTTAAAAAAAGAAAAAAACCTCACATCAATAATCTAATTGTATACCTTAAGAAACCAGAAAAAGAAGAGCAAACTAAACTCAAAGGTAGCAGGAGGAAATAATAAAGATTAGAGAGATAAATGAAATAGAAAACAGAAAAATAGAGAAAAATCAACAAAACTAAAAATTGGTTCTTTTTAAAAAATTTTTATTTATTTATTTTTTTATAGACAAAGTCTTATTTATTTATTTGACAGAGAAAGAGAGAGAGCGAGAGCACAAGTAGGGGAAGTGGGAGAGGGAGAAGTAGGCTCTCCACTGAGCAGGGAACCAGATTTGGGACTCAATCCCAGGACCCTGGGATCATGACCCGAGCCAAAGGCTGACAACTAACCAACTGAGCCACCCAGGCGCCCCTAAAAATTAGTTAACAAGATCAACAAAACTGAAAAACCTTTAGTTAGACTAAGAAAAAAAAAAGACTCAAATTACCAAATTCTAAATTTAAAGGGAGAATACGAGCCACTCTTCAGAAATAAATATTGTAAGAGAATGCTATAAAAAACTGTATGCCAATAAATTGGATAACCTAAATGAAATGGACAAATTCCTACAAGCACATAATTACCAAAACTGATTTAAAAAGAAACAGAAAATCTAAATAGACCTACACTGGGGTACCTGGGTGGCTCAGTTGGTTAAATGTCTTTTTTTTTTTTTTTTTTGAGAGAGAGAGAGCGGGGGTTGGGGCAGAGGAAGAGAGACAGAAAGAATCTTAAGCAAGCTCCACATCCAGTGTGGAGCCTGACACAGGGCTCAGTCTCACAACCCAGAGATCATGGCCTGAGCCAAAATCAAGAATCAGACATTTAACTGACTGAGCCACCCAGGTGCCCCTAAGCGTCAGACTCCTGATTTCAGCTCAGGTCTTATGTCTGGGTCATGAGTTCAAGCCCCAAATTGGGCTCCACACTGGGCATGGAGACTACAAAAGCAGACAGACAGACAGACAGTCAGACCTCTAACCCCATAGGGAGATTGAAATAGTAATCAAAAACTTCCCAACAGGGGCACAGTTGTTGAGCGTCTGCCTTCGGCTCAGGTCATGATCCCAGGGTCCTGGGATTGGGCCCCGCATCAGGCTCCCTGCTTGGCAGGAGGCCTGCTTCTCCCTCTGCCACTCCCCTTGCTTGTGTTCCCACTCTTGCTATCTTTCTCTGTCAAATAAATAAATAAAAATCTTAAAAAAACTTATCTCTTAAAAAAATAAAAATAAAAACTTCCCAACAAAGAAAAAGCCCAGGACCAGATAGATTCACTAGTGAAGTTACCAAACATTTAAAGAAGAAGAACTAAGGGGTGCCTGGGTGGCTCAGTAGGTTAAGCGACTGCCTTCGGCTCAGGTCATGATCCTAGAGTCCCAGGATCAAGTCCTGCATTGGGCTCCCTGCTCAGTGCAGAATCTGCTTCTCCCTGGGACCCTACCCCGTCTTGTGCACTCTCTCTCTCAAATAATAAAAAAAATTAACACCAATCCTTCTCACTCTTCCAATAACTAGAAGAGGAGGGAAGAGGGAACACTTTCTAATTCATTCTATGAGGCCATCATTACTCTGATACTGACACTGGATCAAGAGACTACAAGAAAAGAAAACTATAGAATAACATCCCATTTGAATATAGATGCAAAATCCTCAACTAAATACTAGCAAATATTAAAAAGCATATTAAAAGGACTGTAACTATACACCATTACCATGTGGAATTTATCCCAGGAATGCAAGGGTGGTTCAACATACAAAAATCAGTCAATACACAATATTAATATACTGAAGGGAAAAACCCACATGATCAGATCATCTTAATTGATGCAGACTAAGTATCTGACAAAATCTAATACCCTTGCATGATAAAAACAATAAACTAGAAATGGAAACTTCAACATGATAAAGGCCATTGTTATAGATTGAATTGTGTTCCCACATAAGATATGATCAGTCCTAATCCTCAGGACCTTAGGATGTGACCTTATTAGGAAAAAGGGTCTACTGTGAATTAAGATGAGATCATATTGGATTAGGATGGGTCCTAATCCAATGATTAGTTAGTATCCTTATAAAAAGAGAAAAGAGAGACACAGAGTGAGACTATCACTGATAATGAAGGCATTAATTGGAGTGATATGTCCAACCCAAAGAATGCCAAGGACTGCCAGCAACCACCAGAAGCTAAGAAAAACAATGAAGGTTCTTCCCCAGAGCCTCCAGAAAGAGAAGGGCCCTACCAAAAACTTGATTTTGGACTTAGAGTCCCCAGAACAGTGAATGATAAATTTCTGTTGTCTTAGGCCATCCAGTTTGTCATTCTTTGTTACAGCAGACATAGAAAACTAATACAGCCATATATGAAAAACACAAGGTAAACATCATGCTCAATGGTGAAATGGGAGAGCTTTCCACCAAAGATCATGAACAAGACAATGATATCCACTTTCACCACTTTTATTCAACGAAATACCTGAAGTTCTAGCCAGAGCAATTAGGCAACAAAAAGCAATTACAAGACATCCAAATTGGAAAGAAAGAAGTGAAACTATCTCAAATGATATGATCTTATAGGTACAAAACCCTAAAGAATCCACCAAAAATTGTAAGAGCTAATAAATTCAGCAAAGTTGCAGAATGCAAAATCAATACACAGAATCAACTGTATTCTATACACTAGCAATGAATAATCCAAAAGAGAAACTAAGGAAATAATTCCATTTACAAGAACATTAAAAGGAATAAAATATTTAGGAATAAATCTAACCGAGGAGGTAAGAAACTCATATACTGCAAACTACAAAAAAATGCTGAAAGATATAATTAAAAAAATGCTGAAAGAAATTAAAGAAGACATAAATAAATGGAAAGACATCCTTGTTCATGGATTGGAAGACTTAATATTGTTAAGATGATAATACTACCCAAAGTGATAAATAGTTTCAATGCAATCGCTATCAAAATCCCAACTGCATTTTTTACAGAAATAGAAAAACTGAACCTCAAATTCATATGGAATTGAAAGGGACCCAGAAAAGCCAAAACAATCTTGAAAAAGAACAAACTTGGAACACTCACACTTCCTGGTTTCAATATTAAGAAGCTATGGTAATCAAAATATGGTACTGACATAAGGATAGACATATAAACCAATGGAATGCAATAGAAAGCCCCAAAATAAACCCTCACACTTATGATCAATGTCTCACTTCAGCAAATATCCCTAGATCATTCAATGGAGAAATGGTGTTGGGACCACAGTGCAGGGAAAATGTATTTTCACATGTAAAAAATAAAGCTGGAACCTTAACACACCACATATAAAAGTTAACTCAAAATGGATCAAAGATCCAAATTTAAGAGTAAAAACAATAAACTCCTAGAAGGAAACATTGGAAAATATCCTTATGACACTGGATTTGGAACAACTTCATGAATATGATACCAAAAGCATATGCAACAAAAAACAAATTGGACTTCATCAAAATTAAGAACATTTGCATGTCAAAGGATATCAATAAAGCAAAAAGACAAACTACAAAATGGGAAAAATATCTGAAAATCATGTATCTGATAAGGGATTAAAAAAAAACCAAACCCTAAAACTCAACAATAACAAAAATAGTATCACTTCATGACTACTAGGCTGGCTATAAAAAATTGAAGTAAAAACACAAAAAATAACAAGTCTTAGAATGTGGAAAACCTGGAATCTTTATGCATTGCTGGTAGGAATGTAAAAGAGTTTTGCCAGTATGGAAAAGTTTGGCAGTTTCTCAAAAGGTAAAATATAGAACTGCTATATGATCCAGCAATTCCACTCCTAGGTATATATCTAAAAGAAATGAAAGCAGAGACTTGAACAGTTACTTGTACATTAATGTTCATAAACAGTATAATTCACAACAGCCAGAAACTGGACCCAAATGTCCATCAATAAATGAATGGATAAACAAAATGTCACATACACATACAATGCAGTATTATTCAGCCATAAAAAATGATACTGTGATATATGCTACAACATGGATTTTCCTTGAAAACATTATAATTAGTGAAGTAACCAAAGGACAAATATTGTATGATTCCACTTACATAAAGTACCTAGATTCAGGCAAATATTATAACGATAAATTATGGAGTTAACATGTAGATATAAAATACATGACAGTACTAAGAGGTGGAAATAGAATTATATAATAGCACAGTTATTATATTCACATGTTACATGGTGCAGTATGAACTTAAGTAACTGTGATTAAGAATGCATGTTGTGTGCTCGCTTTGGCAGCACGTATACTAAAATTGGAAAGAATGCATGTTGTAATCTTTAGAGCAACTTCCTACAGGAAAACAAAAAGAGAGACAGACATAACTAAAAGGCCAGATGAGGAATCAAAACGGAATACTAAAAAACATTTGATGCAAAAGACAACCATGAAAAAGTTGCTGAGGAACAAAAACAGATGCAAAAAAACAAATAGCAAAAAAGTAAATATAAACCCAACCATATCAATAATTACAAGACATCCAAATGGATTACACACTCCAGTTAAAAGGCAGAGATTGTTAGGCTGGATTGTTTAAAAAGCCAGACCCAACTATATATTATTATCTATAAGAAATGCACTTTAACTATAAAGGCACAAATACATTGAAAGTAAAAGGACAGAAAATAAGTAAGTAAAAGGACAGAAAAAATATATCATGCAAATATTAAGTGTATGAAAGCTGATGGGGATATATTAGAAAAAGTAGACTTCAAGACCAGGAAGATTACCAGATATAAAGAAGACTATTTCATATTTTTAAAAAAGATTTATTTATTTATTTGAGAGAAAGAGAATGTGTGTGTAAGAGGAGTGAGGGGCAGAGTGAGAGGGAGAGACAGAATCTCAAGCAGACTCAGTGTGGAGGAGGAGGGGCTCAATCCCACGACTCTGAGATCAAGACCTGAGCTGAAATCAAGAGTCCAGCGCTCAACCAACTGAGCCACCCAGGCGCTCTGAGGAATATTTCATATTATAAAGGAGTAAATTTACTATTAATGTGTAAGCTCTTAATAGAATTTCAATACATATAAAGCAAAAGCTAACAGAACTAAAAAGAGAAATAGACAAATCTACAATGGTAACTAGAGACTTTAAGACTCCTAATTAACTGACAGTACTAGTAAAAAAAAAAAAATCAGTAAAGATATAGAATATCTGAATAACACCATAAATCACTTTGACCTAACTGATATTTATAGAGGACTATACTAACAACAGAAAAAGCACTATACCAAAAACATTATTAGTTTTTCTCAGTGTGCAAGTTAACTAAGATAAGGCATGCACTAGGTCATAAGTCAATAAATTTCAAATGATGGCAACTTTAATGAATTATGTTCACTGACTACAAAAAAATTAAACTAGAAATAACATAGTATCCAGAGAAGCCCCAAATATTCAGAAATTAAAGAACATATGGTGAAAGAAGAAATCACAAGAGAAATTAGAAAATATTTAAAACTGAATTAGGAAAATAACATAACAAAATTTGTAGGATGTACCTATAGCAGTGCTTAGAAGAAAATTTATAGCTTTAAATGCTTATTTTAAGTTTTAAAGCCAATGAACAAAATTTTCACCTTAAGATAGTAAAAGAAAAGCAAATTAAATTGAAAGCAGGGGTGCCTGGGTGGCTCAGTCCTTAAGAGCTGCCTTTGGCTCAGGTCATGATCCCAGGGTCCTGGGATCGAGCCCTGCCTCGGGCTCCCTGCTCCGCGGGAGGACTGCTTCTCCCTCTCCCACTCCCCCTGCTTGTGTTCCCTCTCTCGCTGTGTCTCTCGCTGTCAAATAAATAAATAAAATCTTAAAAAAAAAAAGTAAAAATAAAAATAAATTGAAAGCAAAAAAAAGGAAATAATAAAAAGCAGTAAAAATAACAAACACAACAGAAAACAAACACTAGAAAAAATCCATTACTCTTATGTCCAATAAAGGATTCAGCCAAGTTATTATGGCACTGAGAATTCAATATGAGTTTAGTAGAATGGACTAATGCTACCATAACATGGACTAATCAACACAGACTAATGCTTCTATAAGTTATTTGATGTTCAAAATAATAACCTGTGTTTCAAAAGAATGTGCAAAAAAAGGGGAGCCCAGGTGACTCAGTCGGTTAAGCATCTGACTCTTGATTTCAGCTCAGGTCATGATCTCAGGGTGGTGAGATTGAGCCCGGCAATGGCTGAGCACAGAATGTGCTTGTCCCTCACCCTCCCTCACGCCCCCCCACTCACCCTGAGCATGTGGACCCTCACTTTCTCTCTCTCTAAAATAAATAATCTCTCTCCAAAATAAATAAACAGTCCTAAAATAAATAAATAATCAAAAGAATGTGGATAAGAAACCCAATTAGACATATTTTCTTAGGCCACTACTGACCCAAATATTGCAATGGATAAACTTCCCTGAAGACCTGCACCTTCATAAAAATTCCCAGCACCTTTTATATATTAGGTAATGGGGCAAATTAAACCAATTCAAGTGTAACTAAAAAAGAATCAGAGTAGTTCTAGGAGGGGTGCCTGAGTGGCTCACTTGGTTAAGTGTCTGCCCTTGGCTCAGGTCATGATCCCTGAGTCCTGGGATCTAGCCCAAAGGCTCCCTGCTCAGCGGGGAGTCTGCGTCTCTTTCTGCCCCTCCCCCTTCTTGTGCTCACTCTTTCTCCCACTCTCTCTCAAATAAATAAAATATATATTTTTTAAAAAATGGTTCTAGGAAAAGAACTAAGGAAAAGAAGTTCTAGGAAGAGAACTAGAGTATTCTTCAGAATTTTGTTCTATCGCATACATATGATAAAAGAAATATTAGTGATTATTAAGATTTATGATCTTGGGGTACCTGGGTGGCTGAGTTGGCTAAGCGTCTGCCTTCAGCTCAGATCATAATCCCAGGGTCCTGAGATCAGGCCTCACGTGGGGCTCCCTCCTCAACAGGGGAGACTGCTTCTCCCTCTCTCTCTGCCCCTCCCCCTGCTTGTATTTGTTCTCTCGCTCTAATAAATAAAATCTTTTTAAAAAAAGATTTATCGGAGCGCCTGGGTGGCTCAGTCGTTGAGTGTCTGCCTTTGGCTCAGGTCATGATCCCAGGGTCCTGGGATCGAGCCCCACATCAGGCTCCCTGCTCCACGAGAAGCCTGCTTCTCCCTCTCCCACTCCCCCTGCTTGTGTTCCCTCTCTCCCTGTCTCTCTCTCTCTGTCAAATAAATAAAACCTTTAAAAAATTTAAAAATTAAAAATTAAAAAAAGATTTATGGGGGCGCCTGGGTGGCTCAGTCTTTGAGCGTCTGCCTTCAGCTCAGGTCATGATCCCAAGGTCCTGGGATTGAGCCCCGCACCGGGCTCCCTGCTCCGCGAGAAGCCTGCTTCTCCCTCTCCCACTCCCACTGCTTGTGTTCCCTTGCTATGTCTCTCTCTGTCAAATAAATAAAATCTTAAAAAAAAAAAAAAGATTTATGATCTAAAAACTGTGGTTAAGACTACTAGTTGTCTCATAATTCTCATTAATTCCTTCTTCCTCAGTAAACTCTCAAATGTTAGTTGGGTATACCTGACCAAATAAAAATTAGCTTTCTTAGCCTCCCTGCAGCTAGTTGTAATCTGCAGCTGTCTTACCAGTGGGATGAAAGTAGAAGCAGTGTGTACTTCTTCTAGGAAGTAGCCTTAAAAACAGGAAACTTTCAAAAAAAAAAAAACAAAACAGGAAACTTTCCTTCCTATTCTTCTATCTTGTTTGCTAGAATATTATTGTGATGGCTGATATTGGAGTAAGCCAACTTCTACAGATAGCAAAGCATCAAAACAGAAGAACCCTAAGCCCTAATGACTGTGTAGTTGACACAATATCCCTGGCACTGTGCCTATACATGAAAGAAAAATAAATTTCTATCTGAAGCCTTTGCTATTGTTATTTTTTGTCATTTGCAGTCAAACCTTATCCTAGTTAATACTAACTGAAAAAAATTATACCTTTAACCAATAAAAAAGTGATTTATGAATGGGAGAAGAATTTGTATCATCACAGTCTCAAAAACGCTGTTCAAGATATTAAGACAGTTAAGGACTGTCAGGTGAATTATAGAAAATCTGATGTAACTGTAGCATTGCATACTTACTGGCCTAAACAACAAATATTTACTAACCTGGGACGTTCTGGTATATTCCTCATATAGCCTGTCATACTCTTTACTCTTTTCCTGATACTGAGAGTGGTACTCTTGCAGTTTTTTACCAACTGCATCAATGTTGTCTTCTTTTACCAACTGATCCTGTACAGTTAAACAAAAGAAATAAAGAATGTTAACAATTCTGACACATGAATTTTTCCACATCTATTTATTTTTAAATTGCATTTCTACTGTAAGTTTAAGCCACTGTATTAATATTAAGCATGCAAAAACACCTAATCCTTTTGTTAACACTCAGCCTTTAGATCACATCAAAATAATTAATACTTGAAAAATTAAGAAATGAAGTATAAATAGGAAACAAAAACAGAAGTATTTTTATATAAAGTTAATAAGTACATGCAACAAGCTATTAAGGACTAGTAGTCACAAAATAAGCTCCAAAAATATCTTAAATCTTAAGTAGGAAATTTAAAATGACCAGATTTCTTTTTTTTTAACTGATAAGCCTGGTAAATTAAAATGAAATGATGTTAAAAATGACTTGTTGAATAGCTATCAAGAACTTCTATAGGGGCATGAGGGTGGCTCAGTTGATTAAGCATCTGACTTTGGCTCAGGTCATGATCTTGGGGTCCTGGGATCGAACCCCACATTGGGCTCCCTGCTCAGTGGGGAGTCTGCTTCTCCCTCTCCCTCTGCTCCACCCCCCCTAATTCTCTCTCTCTCTCTCAAATAAATAAATAATCTTTAAAAAAAAAAGAAACTTCTATAATCATACCTGTTGGTATCTGGACACTGGGTACATTAGCTTCACATCAAGTTTGGGATTGTACTGAGCAAGAGATTCATGATGATAGTGGTTAATGAGCTCCACCACAGAATTAAATGTCAGAGGATCAGAAAAGCCGTATTTACCATCTCGATGATAGATCTTTATTAACTTATTATTGCCTCCCTTCCTGTGAACAAGACAGCAACTGTAGATTTTTTCCCCAAAATTCTATCAAAGTACTACTTTCATATGGAGATATAAAAGTATAGTGTCTCATAATAAACAAGTTTTACTAGGTTAATCAGATTAGAACAGTTGAAAAGGCATATATAAATATGTAAAAGTATATACAATATCTTATTATTTTTACCACTATTTCATTTGTCTATAAAATATCTTGGTAACTAAAGGCAAATATACCTAACCAGCAGTATCAACAAATTTAACAAAAATAGTCACTTAAGAAAAATAACTAAAACAGAAGTAAATTATATCTTTTGGTTATTTTCTGAATGAATTTTCTAATTTAAATTCTATTTATATTTTTTCCAGGAAGAACAGAGACAATCTCTTTGGGACCTAAAGATGCTAGGTTGTGTGTCTGTGGGGAGAAGGAGACCATCTCTGTATGAAGGGGGATGATAAACATGTGTCACACATAATCACCAACACCCTCAAGGTTTTATTGTGAATGCATAAACATGAATGATTTATGACTGAGTAATTAATCTAGCACCTTACATTATTTTGTCTTTTATATTTGCTTATAATTCTTGGAAACGACTATTTATTTAGACCATCACAATAAGTAAATGATTCAACTGTCATTCAACTGTTTAGTATAGCTTTTGAAGAGCCATTTATATTAGAATGAGGTAATTTGATGCTTAAATAGTTTACACCACTTTTGTTTATTGAGTCATATACAATGGTCCCTTAAAGATAATTTATACCCAAAGCTTAAAATGGCAATGTTTTCCAAGTCCCACATAGTATAACGAAACCACAGCAGGTTGATTCATTCTATCATAGCAAAACACTGCACCATTCCCATTCAACTCTTCTTATAACAGCATGCAGACTTAATGGGGGGAAAAGTACATCTCCACATCTCTTTATGCCATGCTATTTACACATGATAAATGAGGCATCGGGATTTGTGAAAGGTCAAACACAATAGCTTTGAATATATGGAATGATTTAATAATGCTTACAGAAAGTCAGGATTTAGATGAATGAGGAACTATTCCTATAAAATGTACATTAGAAGAACCATCTAATCACATGTAGTTACTATAGATAGATACACCCATACATACATACATTCACAATAAATGCAAGCTGGTCTCTCTGCTACAGAAAAGTTAAAAGGCACTCATTCATTCAAAAAAACTTTATTTGGGGTGCCTGGGCAGCTCAGTTGGTAAAGCATCTGACTTGATTTCAGCTCAGGTCATGATCTCAGGGTGGTGAGACTGAGCCCCGCACCCGGCCCCATGCATGGTTAAGATTCTCCTTCCCTCTCCCTCTGCCCCTCCCCACTCTAAAACAAAACAAAACAAAACAAAACCCCAAAAAAACTTTATTTTGAATATCTACTATGTGCCAGGAACTGTATGAGGTACAGTGCACATAGGAATGAACAAGCCAGACTTGGTTTATGAAAAAACATAACAATAAACAACTAGATATATCAAATGGTAATAGGTCCTATGGAAAAAAATAAAGCAGAGTAAAGGAAAGAGATAGTTCTGGGGGTAGAGGGTTTGCTATTTTATATGTTGCACAAGGAAAACCACTCTATTCAGGTGACATTTAAGCACACTCTTAAATGAAGTGAGGGAACTAGCACAGCAGATACCTAGGGGGAAAGGTTTTCAGGCAGAGGAACAGCAAGAACAAAGCCCCTGAAATAAAAGCATGGTTGGCATGTTCAAGGAACAGCAAGGAGACCAGTGATGCTGGGGCTGAATGAGCCAAAGGGAGAATACTAGTAGGAGAGAAGTAAGAGCTGTAAAAGGAGCTCAGATCATGTAATAGTCTGTAAGCTTTGGCTTTTACTGAGTAAGATGGGGAGACACCAGAGGATTTTGAGCAGAATAATATCATCTATCATGTATTTTAAAAGGCTCACTCTAACTGCTGGGTTAAGAAGAAACCGGTCAAAGTGAGCAGGGGTAGAAGTAGAAAAATCAGCTGGGAGACTATTTAAATAATCTAGGCAAGAGATGATGGCATCCTGAACAAGGATAGTAGCAGAGGAGGTAGTGAGAAATGGTGGGATTCTGAATATATTCTGAAGAGAAAGCTGACAAGACATGCTGATGACATGGGCATGGACATGGATGGGTATAAGAGAAAGACAACATAAAGATGATTTCAAGGTTTTTACTTTAAGCAATTAGAAGAATGGAATTTTTATTGAAATGAAGAAGGCTATATAAAAAGAACATGTTTAAAGGGGGAAAATATTTTGGTTTTAGACATGTTAAGTCTGAGATGCCTAGTGAACATCTGAGAGTAGATGATCCAGCAGGCTACTTGAAGAATCTAAAGTTCAGGAGCTGTCAGCCTATAGATATTACTTGAAATGAGCATAGCTGAACAAAAGAAGAGGTCCAAGGTCTAAGTCCTGGGGTTCACCAATGTATAGCAGTTAGGAAAATGAGGAAGAACCAGCAAAGGAAACCAAGAGAGAACGATTAATAAAGTTAAAAGAGAACTTAGACCATGGTATATTTAAAAAAAAAAAGATTTTATTTGTTTGACAGAGAGAGAGAGAGACAGTGAGAGCGGGAACACAAGCAGAAGTGGGAAAGGGAAAAGCAGGCTTCCCTGCTGAGCAGGAAGCCTGATGCAGGGCTTGATCCCAGGACCCTGGATCATGACCTGAGCCAAAGGCAGACACTTAACAACTGAGCCACCCAGGTGCCCCAAGCATGGTGTATTTTTAAGAAAGCATTTCAACAAAGAGAAAATGATCAACCAGATAAATGATCTCGGGGCTTGGTGAAGTACAGATCACTAAGTGATCTTGACAAAACAGTTTCAATGGACTGTAATGGATTAAAGAGAATGAAAGATGATGAAAAAGAAATGCCCACAACTGTCTTGAGGAGTATTGCTGTAAATAGGGAGCAAAGAAATAGGGAAGTAGCTGGAAAGAGATATAGGCTCAAGGGAATTTTTTTTGGGGGGGGGGGATTTTCTTTCTTTATTATTCTTTTTTTTTTTTTTAAGATTTCATTTATTTATTTGACAGAGCAAGAGCACAAGCAGGGGGAATGGGAGAGAGAGAAGCAGACTCCCCACTGAGCAGGCAGCCCGAAGCGGGGCTCAATCCCAGGACCCCGGGGATCATGACCTGAAATGAAGGCAGACACTTAATCGAGTGAGCCACCCAGGCGCCCCTCTTTATTATTCTTAAAAGGGAGATAGTATCACATATTTATATGCTGACAAGAATGGCTCAGTAGAGAGACAAAAACTACTGATCGCCAAAGAAAAAGGACAATTCCTAGGGTTATGTCCTTGAACAGAATAGATTGATGGGATTTAGCCCACAAGTAATGACGTGGATCCTAGACAAAACCTTGAACTGTCATCCACTGGAACAGGAGAAAGAGGGTATTCACATTCAGGTGTATATATGTTGATAGCTGTGGCAACAGGACCATGAGGGAGTTAGGTATCTTCTGACTACCTCAAAGTTACCAGTGAAACAGGAAGCAATTTCTTTTTTTTTTTTTAAGATTTTATTTACTTATTTGAGAGAGAGAGAGAGCACAGAGGGAGAGTGAGAGGGAGAAGCAGACTCCCTGCTGAGCAGAGAGCCTGATGCGGGTCTTGATCCCAGGACCCTGAGATCATGACCTGAGCCGAAGGCAGACGCTTAACTGAGCCACCCAGGTGCCCCAGGAAGCAATTTCTTTAGTTAGAAGGGGGGAGATGTGTTGCTGATTTGAAGGAAAAAAAAAAAGAACACATGAAATTGTCATCTTGGAAAGTGGGAGAGCAAACCAATTGCAGAAATAGAGAAATTTAGCTGAGCTATACTAAAGGCCTACTTAAGATCAGTAGTCACCAGTGAGCATAGTGTATTCTTCTCCACATTTAGCTACCCAGGTACAGGCAAGAAACAGATAGAGAGTTTAATTTAACAAGTGTTAGAATAGAGTTGGATGACTACAGTGTAGGAAAAGAAGAACAAGTTTACTGAGGATATATTCACAAGACTAATTTTAATAATAGATCATGGACTCTAAGCAGAGAAGGAGGGAAGTGAAGACATGAAAGAACTAAAGAATGGTGAATTTTTTAAAGATTTATTTTAGGGGCGCTGGGGTGGCTCAGTCGTTAAGCGTCTGCCTTCGACTCAGGTCATGATCCCAGGGTCCTGGGATAGAGTCCCGCATCGGGCTCCCTGCTCGGCGGGAAGCCTGCTTCTCCCTCTCCCACTCCCCTTACTTGTGTTCCCTCTCTCACTGTGTCTCTCTCTGTCAAATATTAAAAAAAAATAAAGATTTATTTTATTTTATGTATTTGAGAGAGAATGAGAGAGAAAGAACACCACTGAGGTGAGGGGCGGAGGAGAAGCAAACTCCCACTGATCAGGGAGCCTTGATGCAGGGCTCAATCCTGGGACTCCCAGAACTCCAGGATCATGACCTGAGCTGAAGGCAGACACATAACTGACTGAGCCACCTGGTGCCCCAAGAATGGTGAATTTTCAATTATATGTCTCTCTCCCTCACTGGACTCTTCTTAAACAGAAGAATCATGCTATTCCTTCTAGTATCCTACAACCTGGCCTAATGCCTGGCATATAGCAGATTCCTAAAGATTTAACTATCCAGGGGCACCTGGGTAGCACAGTTGGTTAAGCACCTGACTCTTGGTTCGGCTCAGGTTGTGATCTCAGGATTGTGAGATCGAGCCGACATTGGGCTCCATACTCAGCACAGAGTCTGCTTATGACTCCCTCTGCCCCTAACCCCTGCTCTCTCTCTCTCTCTCAAATAAATAAATAGATCTTTAAAAAAAAGATTTAAATATGCAGATTTTCTACAATGAATACTATTTTAAAAAATGGTTACTGGGGGCGCCTGGGTGGCTCAGTAGATTGGTCATCCAATGCCTGGTTTCAGCTCAGGTCATGATCTTGGGTCATGGAGTCAAGCCCCACATCAGGCTCTGAGCTCAGTACAGTCTGCTTGTCCCTCTCCTTCTGCTTCTCCTCCCACTCATATGCGTGCCCTCTCTCTCAAATAAATAAAATCTTAAAAAAAAAAAAAACAGTTACTGCTTTCGAAAACTTCTATTTCCCTATCACTTACCCTTCACAGTCTGATTTAACTCTCATTCCTCTCATTTAAGGGTCACCAACTTTTTTTTTTTTTTTTGAGAGAAAGAGTGAGTGTGTGAGAGGGGGTGGCAAAGGAAGAGAATCTTTTTTTTTTTTTAAGATTTTATTTATTTATTTGAGAGAGAGACAGGGATAGCAAGAGAGAACACAAGCAGGGAGGAGAGGGACAAGCAGGCTCCCCACCAAGCAGGGAGCCCAACTCTGGGCTCGATCCCAGGACCCTGGGATCATGACCTAAGCCGAAAGCAACGACCAACAAATTGTGCCACCCACGTGCCCCAGGAGAGAGAGAATCTGAAGCAGGCTCAATGCCAAGCACGGAGCCCAACCTCACAACCCTGAGATCATGACCTGCGTGGAAATCAAGAGTCAAGACACTTAACTGACTGAGCCACCCAGGCACCCTGAGGGTCACCAACAACTTTTACTTGATTCAGACTCTGTCTGCCTCCTCCCTCTACCCCAGGCTCAGATTCTTTGCAGTGCTGAGATTTCTACTTTCCCTTCCTTCTTCCCCCCACCATTTGTTTTTAATATTTTGTCCTCCCATGACTTCTATGACATTACACCTTTCTCAAACTCTTAGACTATTCTTCCTCTACTCCTTCCCTCTGCTAAACACAGTCAGTCCCTAAAAATATTTGTCTTCAGCCTCTACCTTTTCTTCCCTCTATATACTCTTTCCTCAAAATTCCATTTACTCTACGTAGATGGTACCTGAATCTTTTTCTAGTTTTATGCTCTCCTCAAAGCATTAAATCTGCATTTCTAGCTATATTCTAGATATATTTTTACCTGGAAGTTCTGGAGCAGATAAAAATCAACATCTTTCTCCTGTTCTCTATAAAACTGTTCCTGACTTGCCTATTTCTATAAATGGCACATTCATTCTAAGCCCAGCAGGCTCAAACGAGTCATCTTTAACTCTCCCCCCAACCTCATACCTACTCTGTTATTAAATCCCTTGTGCTCTTAGCTGTCTTTTGCCTCTTACTTTGACTCCTCAACTCCTTTCCTAGAGCTGCTATCCTGGCTAATAGTGTATTCCACCTTTCCATCATTTCATTCCCCTGTTTAAAACACTTTCTTGGTGGTGGTTTTTGTGAGTTGTTTGTTTGTTTTTCACTTAGAAATAAAATTCAAATTCCTTACCATGGCTCATTAGGCTCTATGCATCTGCCTCCTTCCCACTTTCAAGTCCATCTCCTACTCTGTGGTTCACACTATAAGCCAGCCACAGCAGTCTTTGTATTCACTGGATCCACCAAATCTTTCCAAAATCAGTGTGTTGGCATTTTCTGTTCCCTCTTCCTGGAACACTTTTCTGGCTGGTTCTTACATATCCTTCAGTTTTCAGAGGTCATTTCCTCACAGAGGACCTCCTTCTCAAAATTATCTTAAATTCCCTTTCCCTATATCCCAATCACATAACCAGGTATATTTCCTACATAGCATTTCATATACTGTGAAGTTATTTTTTACGTATTTATTGTGTCTCCCTCTCCTCTACTCCTATCTCTACCTCCAAATATAAACAGTATAGACAGGAGACCATGTTCAGTTTGTTCATCATTTCCTTTTCCTAGAATAGTACCTAGAACATTGTGGGCACTCCATAAATATTAAATGATTAAAGAATAAATTCTATTCTGGATCACCATTACCTCTCAATTGATAATATTCTATGTTTTTAAATTTTCTTTTTTTAAGTAAGCTCTATGCCCAAAGCAGGGCTTGACTCATGACCCTGAGATCAAGAGTAGCATGCTCCACCCACTGAGCCAGCCAAGCACCCCAATGATTCATGATATTCTAACCTTGTACTAGCATCTATCCTCTTTTATTCTTTCTATTCAAATAGAGTCTGATCATATGCTTCCCTGCTGAAAAAATGCAATGGTTTCCTTTGCCTACCTATAATATTAAATGCAAACTCGACATTTTAGAATTCAAGGCCCTCCTTAACATGACCCTTTTCCAACCCTCCATCCGTTATCACCTGTTCCTCTTGTGGACTTGACCCTCTAGCCAAATGGGACTGCCGCTCAGAGAACAGGGCACTATGATTTCTCACCTCCATATCTCTGTTCCTATTGTTACCTAATCCTGCAATCTCCTCTCCCTCTTTCTACACGGCCAAACCTATCCCCTTCTCCCAGATACATGGCAATGCAATTTTTTCCATGAAGGGCAGCTTTCTATATCCTCTCAACAAGCTATCTCAAAAAAAAAAAAAAAACAAAAAACAAAAAACAAGCTATCTCTTTCCTTCCTTTCAGCCCCCAAAGCACACTGTTTGAACTTCTATTATTTTGGTTTAATTCAAGGCAGTTTTCTTATTCCTGTTGCCTTCACCAGACTATGGCTACTTTGAGACAAAAATGTTAACTCTTTGTCAGATCCTCTGCAGAGTAATTAGTACTGAGCTATGAGTATTTACTAAACCCTAGTAAGATCATCACTTTTCTGCCTAACAAAATCTATCAAGGCCCAGCTAAACTGTCATTCCCTCTGAGAAAACTTTTCTTTGTCTTTCTCTCATTTATTCTTTCCTTTCAAATAGTTACTGAGTACCTACATGTCAGACCTTTTGCTAGATGCACAAAAACTTTAAAATATTCTTGCCAATGTCCATTGACCAATGGATAAACAAAATGTATACATATGCAATAGAATACTATTCAGCCTTAAAAAGGAAGAAAAGTCTGACATGCTACAACACAGATGAACCTTAAAAACATTACTTTATATAAAATAAGCCAGACACAAAACGTTAAATATCGTATGATTCTACTTATATGAGGTACTTAAAATAATCAAATTCACAAAGACAGAAAGTAAAACAATGGTTACCAAGAGTTAGGGGAAGGGGTGAATAGGGAGAATGCTAATATAACACCACAATGCATTAAGGTATAGTATATATGTATCTCTCCTATTCCACCATTACACACTGAGATTATGAACTCTTGAGGGTAAAACCATATCTTATTCATGTCCTTATTCCTGGTCCTACCATAATATCCAGCACAAAGATAACCCTCTAAACTTTAAAGCTGCAACAATAAAATGGGCTGCCTCAAAAGGAAGATGCTAGCTCCTGCTGACTGAAAGATCACATGGAAGTTCAATGACTCTGAAAAATGTTATGCAGGGAATTCCAACATCTGCAGAAACCCAGTTGAATGAGGTAGTATTAAAGATCCCTTCCAGCTGTAGGTCTCTAGCAGAAGAATTCTCACGGTGGCTGTGAGTGGGACCCCTTGCCAGCCTTTGTTCCTGAACAGCACTGCAACTTCAGGTAAGTAACGGAACTTTTGCAGGCTCTTTTCCTCATCCCAAGATACAAAAACTGTTGCTTTTAGTTAGTTGCATTTAGGAATCTAACCATGATAAAATAATGCCTTAGTGTGGGATTAAAACCATTTTTCAGGCGCACCTGGGTGGCTCAGTCCGTTAAGCATCTGCCTTCAGCTCAGGTCATGATCCCAGAGTCTCGGGATCGAGCCCCACATCGGGCTCCCTGCTCAGTGGGAAGCCTGCTTCTCCCTCTCCCACTCCCCCTGCTTGTGTTCCCTCTCTCGCTGTGTCTCTGTTAAATAAATAAATAAATAAAATCTTTAAAAAGAAAAAAACACACAAAACCATTTTTCAGATAAATGAGGGCATTCATTCTGTTAATAAATATTTATTAGGCATCCATTGTCTAATGCCTATCCATTACCACACACTGGAGTCTGGAAATGTAACAATGATTAAACGAAGTCCCCAATAGCAGAGAACTTAAATTCTAGTGGGGTGAGACCTACAAGGTGGGAAAGGAGAAGATACAGAAGTAGCCCATACAGAAAATTAAATTGAGGAAATATATATCCTCTAATAGCTACTTTGGACTGAGTGGTTGGGGAAGCCCTGAAGAGGTGGCAATGATGCAGAGATCTGAATGACAAAAAGGAAACAAAGATTCAAAGATCAGAAAGGCCTATTGCAAAGGCCCTGGGTCTGGAATAAGGCTTACTTGCCTGAGGTACTAAAAGGCTAGTGAGGTTGAACGTAGTGGGGGGAGGGAAGAGGGAAGAAATGAATGTAAGAAGTAGACCAAGTCCAGGTCAAATAGAGTTTCATAAGTTAGAATAAAATCCAAATTCTTTACCTTAAGTGCAGTAGGGAAACTCTTAAAAGAATTTTAAGCAAATGACTAATCAGACTCATACCTTAAAATGATCACTCTAGTTTCTGTGCAGAAAATGGTCAACAGGGGTGGGGAAGGTTAGAAATTGTAAGATGTTGAGAGGCCTGTCAGGAAATGACTGCAAAAAATCAAGCAAGATGATGGTGGCTTACTGTTGGGTGGGAGAGAAGTATGATGAGATTACAAATACAGATTTGGAGGTAAAGTTGGCAGGACTTGTTTAATGATGAATTTGGATGTGAAGATGAGGGGAAAGAGAGGGGGGGAAAAAGAGCTGTAACGTGAGTACTATAGAGATGGTGGTTCTATTTCTGGAAAAAAAAAAGTATATAGAAGAGAAACAGTTTGGGTAGGAGGAGTTGGGTTAGAAATCAAGAATTCTTCTTTGACCATGTTCAAATTAATATGTCCTCTAGTTATCTAAGTGGCAAAGTCAAGTAGGCAAGTGGATATATGCATGTAGAGTTCTGGAGGTCAGAGCTGGAGATGGGGTTTATGGATCATCAGCATGTAATTGCATATTAAAGCCGTGGAACAGGATAAGCTCACCTTGGGAGAACCAATACAGAGAAGAGAAGGAGGCCCAACTCCAAGCTTGGAACACTTAACATTTAGATATTGAGCAAAGAAATGGCTGGCCTAGAGTTAGGAAGAAAATCAGGAGAGTGTGATGTCACAACAGCCAAGACAATAAAATGTTTCTAGGAAGAAGTGCCTATGACTAATGCTGCTAAGAGGTCAGGTGAGGTAAGAAGAGAGAAGTGGTCATCGGTTTAGCAGTCCTTCTAAGAGTGGTAAGGACAGAAGCCTGACTGGAGCAGGGGGAAAAAATTGAGTCAAATGAATCATTACAGAACTTTGATTATTCCTCAACACAACTCAAGTTCCAAGGTATTAACTTCTTATAATGTCTTTACCAGAAACTCCAAATTTCTAGCATAAAATAAATGATTTTTCCTAAAGATAGTAGGCAGAAAGACAGAAAAGAGATAAATCTGGATCTGAACATATCCTCTGCCATTTACTAGCTATAGGTCTTTAGGAAAGTTTCTTAACCAGGTTAAGCTTCAGCTGCCTCATCTATAAAATGCAAATATTAATAATACCTACCTCAAAGGCTGTTGTGAGGAATAATAAGATATTGCGTGTAAAATGTGTAGTACAAGGGAGTTGTTATCGTTACTGTTTTCATTATATTTTTCTTTAGATAGTCCCTTTTTTAAAAATCACAGTACTTTATTACAATTAGACTATTTTAATTGTTAAAATTAAATGTAAAAATATCTGATGCAGTTCTCCTAATCTTTTAAAATATATGTCCCATCTTTGTAAATATAAAAGGTGATACATCCACCACTTAGGAAATTCTAATATGGATTCTACATCCATTCTACATGGATGGCATGATAGAGGATAAGAATTGCTTTATCTTCTACATAACCTCATCAGCCTAAACTATGTTAAGTTTTACTCTCTGAAGTCTCCATTGAGGAAAATAATAGGGTTATTAGAGGGGTGGATTCCCAACATATCATTAATAACCTCAGGCTGTGCCCATGACTTCTACTTCTCGCACAAGGTCAACAGTATAATTCTTCCTTCATAACTTACTTTTGGGGATTTTATTCCTACATAAAAATTAAAATTGTTGCCATCTTTACATAAGACATTTAAATATTTAACGTATGGAGAAACAACAGTTAGCCAAACAACTAAAAATTGTGTATCTAAATTAAGTAAAAATACTTTAAAATGTATAATCATTTAAATAAATACAAAAATCTCTGTATACCCAGAAATAAATAACGCTAGTAGAACACTAGTCAAAATGCTGAAAAATACTCACCGCAAAGTCAAAGTGTAATCCCCCTGCATTTTTGTTGAGGCATCTCTGACCAAGAACGTACCATCTGGCATATCCCGTAATTTGTCATTTACCTCCTCCCTGAAAAATAGAATTACAGGAAAAATGAAAAAAAAATTAATCATCAATTGTTCTCTTCAAATATTACTAAGGTTAGTTAGGAGGTGAGTATGTCTAAGGTCATAGAATGATAGGGGCCTTCACAGGTCATTTAATTCCTCCCCCTAGATATGATCTTTCTGTTTTGATTCTCAGTATTATGCAATCTAAGGAAGGGCTATTTGCTTTTTAAACTCTTCTAGATTTCAACCCGTCTGTAGGGGATAGTATTTCCATTAAGCCTTTAGGGCTTCCTTAGGCAGGTCTAAACTTGAAGGGTTTCAGGAAAAACCTGCAGCTGTTTAGAAAGAAGGTTGTGTTTAAGCAACAGTGGCAGCTGTGTCTCATCAGAGGGGGGGAAATTCACTAAGTTCACAACCTTTCAATATAATCTTCTCCAATTTGAATTTATACTGATGATAAATTCCTCCTGCAGAGTTGGTTTAGGACTTTAAGAAAAAACACTAGAACACTCAGGATATGGCAGGGCACAGAAGACTCTTGAGTTACAGACCCACAAGGTCTTAGAATATAAATTTAAATGGAATTTAAATATAATAGATCCTTTTATTGTATAATTATAACAAAAATTTTCTGATCCATTTTAATATAAAATATATTAAGTCTCCTTCAAAAACTTAAACATAAAATTACCATATGACTTAGAAATTCCACTTCAGGGTATGCACCCCAAAGAACTAAAAGCAGGGACTTGAGGGGCACCTGGGTGGCTCAGTCGGCTAAGCAGCCAACTCTTGATTTCAGCTCAGGTCATGATTTCAGAGTTGTGAAACCAAGCCCCATACGGGCTCCGCATTGGGCGGGGGGCCTACTTAAGATTCTCTCTCTCCCTCTGCCCCTCCCCCCTTAAAAATAATAAAGAAATAAAAATTAAAAAAATAAAAGCAGGGACTTGAATAAACATTTATACACCAATGTTCATGGCAACATTATTCACAATAGCCAAAAGCTGTAAACAATCCAAATGTTCAAAGCCAAATGTCCAGATGAATGAATAAAAATGTGGTATATACACATAATGGAATATTATTCAACCTTAAAGAGGAAGGAAATTCTGATACATGCTACAACATGGATGAACCTTGAAGACATAGTGCTAAGTGAAATATGCCAGTCACAAAAGGATAAATATTGTATGATTCCACTTATGTGAGGTACCTAGAGTAGTCAAATTCATAGAAACAGAAAGTAGGATGGTGGTTTCCCAGGGCTGGGGAGAATAGAAGGAAAAGGCAGTTAGTGTTTAATGAGTACAAAGTTTCGCTTTGGGGAAGATGAAATAGTTCCAGAGATGGATGATGGTGATGGTTGAACAATACTGTGAATGTACTTAATGCCACTGAACTGTACATTTAAAGATGGTTAAAATGGTAACAAAGGTAAAAAAAAAAAAAAGAAATGAGTGCCACTTTGGTAGTTGAAGAGAACAGACATGAGAAAGAGAAACACAAGCATATTGAAGAATACAGCATCAACCTTGAACTCAATTTGACAGAAATGGATAGGTCTTTTTTAAAACAAAATTCAAGAAAAACAAGAAATTTGAATATTCAAATTCAATATATGTTTTCCCTTCTCTAGGTTCAACATTTCCCAAAACGACATTTTACCTAAAAAGCATTCTACTGCTCTAGAGTCCCATTTCTCAAAATGAGGCATGTGAAGAGTGCATCAAAATCACCTAGGGAGGTTAAATGCAGATTCCTGGGCCACACCCCAATTGATTCTTGCGCATGCAAAGACTGTGGAACCATTGCCTTAGACACAGAAAGGTAAAGAAAATGAAGTACCTGTAACTATCTTTTTATAGAAAAACACACGTAGCTATCCTAAATCTTTTGTTTCATTTATTCAGAAATCTATCCTTAATACAGAATTAAAAGTAATAATCACACCTATAATTTAAAGATTTTCTTGTCATTTTCTTGTGGAAGGACAGCATTTAGAAACTTTTGAAGCGTTCTCACAATTTTTAAAATGGTAATTTTTAAATGACAACTAGTAGGGCACTTCTCAAAAATGATTTGTTTCTAAACTGCATTGAATTATAGTAGCATTCTAGTTACCTTGAAATATCCCCCCAGTACCATTCTGCATCCTGAAGAGAAACAGAACTGTCCTTCATTCCATTTGTAACGGCTGAAGTCATTGGCTTAGGTGGCTTTGGTGGAAGAGCTAGAAGAAAAATGAATATTATTTTGTAGATGTAAATTACTATTTGTTTTCTAATTTCCTCACTCAGGAACAGCTCATTAACCAATGTACATTAAGATTCAAATAATTATAAATTCAATAAAGTGTTATTTTATGTTAAATGTTAGCCAAAGAAGGAATCCTTCTAGAACTCTACCAATTACTGCCTAAAAGGTAAAATTTTCAAGCTACTTGGGTTTTTTTTCCTTCTTATAAAGTGCTAACTTTTAATTCTGAACAAATATCCAAAAAAAACTTCGTCATCTCTCAAAAGACAATGTGACGCCCCTTCACAAATAATTCAGTCCAACAGCCATTAAGTGAGACTGGTCACGATGGCCAAGAGTTGGTGTCAGAGCCCAAAGCAGGTGAAGGAGGATTATGTCCATATAGGAGGGCAGCAGCAGAGCACAGGATCTCAGAGCTTCAGGAGGGTGAGGAGGAGATCCTCACTGGTGCGGGCTGGCATGAGATGTTAAAGTGGAATGCAGGAAGAAGGGCAGTGGCACAGGGCCTGGGTGGCACAGAGTAGTGGAGACCGAGCCAATGAGGACACAGGCCTCAGAAGACGGACGGCATACCACCAGTACAATGGGACAGAGCCAGATAAGGGTGAAGAGCTTCTACTTGGGGAAGGGGAGGCTGAGAGGTACCAGGGGGAACGCAGCAATGGCTATAAGAGATTGGGTACATACAGAGACATAGATCAAATAAGTACAACTATTAAAAATAATAGGAACCAGGTTTCTCATAGTCTAAAAAGGAAGTTACAAATATGGAAAGGCAAAAAAAAACAAAATGATCCCTCTGGTTTGAACTGGAATTACAGCTATTGAGATGAACTCATGAAATTTTATAGAAAGATGAATTTTAATAGAAGTTTAATACAAAGAAATTTAATAGAAAGATATGTCTATACATATAGAGAATAAAACTATTCCCTAGCTCTGTCCCCTGAGAGGTCCTAGATGAGCAGCACCCCCAATATGCATAACTAGCACCCAGATCTTGGTTTTTGTTTGTTTGTTTTTGAAGGTTTTATTTATTTATTTGACACAGAGAGAGAGATAGCGAGAGCAGGAACACAAGCAGGGGAAGTGGCAGAGGGAGAAGCAGGCCTCCTGCCAAGCAGGAAGCCCAATGCGGGGCTCGATCACAGGAACCTGGGATCATGACCTGAGCCTGGCAAACACTGGAGAAGCCTGGCAAACACTACCTTAATCAAGTAATCAATCAAGTTAAAACCACCAGTAATGATAAAATCTTGGGCCTCCAATAGGATGCACTGAGAAGGACATTAATATCACTTCTGGGATATTCTTGCCAAATACGCATAAACTGAATTTAGTCATGAGGAAACATTAGACAAATCACAATTTAGAGACATTCTACAAAAAAACTGGCCTGTAATCTTCAAAACTGTCAAGGTCATGAAAATCAAGAAAGATTGAGGAACTGTTCCAGATTGAAAAAGACTAGAGAATCATGACAAATGCAATGTGTGATTCTGGGCTGGATCCTTTGTGTTATAAAGGATATTATTGGAACTTGAATGAAGCTGAGGATAAGATTGGTATTGTAATGCATCAACACTAATTTTCTGATTTTGTATCACAGTTATGTAGGAAAATGTTCTTATTGGTGGGAAATACATACAAACATGATCATTGCGGGGTATCATGTTGGCAACTTACTCTCAATGGTTCAAGAAAATAAGTTATTTGTATTGTACCTGCAACTTTTCTGTAAGTTTGAGATGGTTTCTGCATTTCTTTTAATTAACAAAAAAGTTAGAGACAATATGGGGGGAAGGGGAAAAATATGAATATGTTCTTCAAAAAGAAACTCTTTACTGTCAAATGTCCTTAACAAGGATGTCAAAAAATTCAATGGTAAAAGAATAGTCTTTTTAATAAATGGTGCTAGGACAAATGGTTACCTGTCAGATCCCCATATCATACCATATGCAAGAATTAATTCAAATGGATCAAAAACCTAAATGTAAGAGCTAAAACTGTAAACCTTTTTTTTTTTAAGATTTTATTTATTTATTTGCAGAGAGAGAATGAGAGAGAGTACAAGCAGGGCAAGCGGCAGGCAGAGGGAGAAGCAGGCTCCTCCTGGAGCAAGGAGCCTGATGCGGGACTCAATCCCAGGACCCTGGGCAAAAGGCAGATGCTTAACCAACCGAACCACCCAGGCATCCCAAAACTGTAAAAGTTTTTGAAGAAAATAGGCTTGAATCTTCATAACTTTGGACTAGGCACTGGTTTCTTAGATAGGAACCAAAAGCGCAAACTAAAGAAAAAAAACAGATAAACTGGATTTGATTAACATTAGAAATTTTTGTGCTTCAAATCACATCAGCAAGAAAGTGCAAAGACAACACACAGAATGGCAGAAAATCTTTGTAAATCATATATCTGATAAAGTTGAATCTAGAATACATAAAGAAGTCTTGTAACTTAATAAAAAGTCAAATAACTGAATTAAAAATGGGCACAGGATCTGAATAGACATTTCTCCAAAGAAGATATACAAATGGCCAACAAGCATATGAAAAGTTAATACCAGCCATCAAGGAAATGAAAATCAAAATCACAGTAAGATACTACACTTCAGGGGTGCCTGGGTGGCTCAGTCAGCTGAGCATCCAACTCTTGGTTTCAGCTCAGGCCTTGATCTCAGGGTCATGGGATCGAGCCCCGTGTGGCTCTCCACACTCCGCATGGAGTCGGCTTGGGATTCTCTCCCCACCCCCTGCCTCTCCCCTTGCTTGCTAGAGTGCTCTCTCTCTCTCCTTCAAACAAACAAAAAAAAGATACCACTTCACACCCACTAGGATGACTATACAGTTGACCCTTTGACAACAGGGGTTTGAACTGCATGCATGGGTCCTCTTACACACAGATTTTTTTCCCAATCAATACGTTAGAAAATTTCTTGGAGATTTGCAACAGTTTGAAAACCCTTGCAGACAAAGCACATAGCCTAGAAATATCAAAAAGCTTAAGAAAAAGTTAGATATATCATGAATGCATAAAATATATGTATATACTAGTCTATTTTATCATTTACTACCATAAAATATACACAAATCATAAAAAGTTAAAATGCATCAAAATTTTATGCAAACACATACAGACTGTACATGGCCCCATTTGCAGTTGAGAGAAATGTAAACAAAGGTAAAGATACAGTACTAAATCACAACTGCATAAAACTAACTGTAGTACATACTGTGCTACTATAATTTTGTAACCATCTCCTGTTGCTATTGCAATGAGCTCAAGTGTGTTCATCTCTCCAGTGAATTGTATATTGCAGTAAAAAGTAATCTCCCATGGTTTTTGCATATTTTTTGTGTTACCATAAACCTTGAATAACACCAGAGGACCTATACAAAGTGCCACTAGTGATACTGGAAGCTCCCAAGAAGCAAAGTCATGACATTACAAGAAAAAGTTGAATTGCTTGACTGAAGTCTGCAGTTGCCCGCCAGCCTAAGGACCATTGGTTTTTTGTTGTTGTTGTTCATTTGTTTTGTTTTGTTTTTTTAATGGAAATTTGTGAAACCATCCCTGCGGCTATGCCAGTATGTGCAAAAACCTTATACCTTTTAGGAAATACCTTTTTATCCTGTATTGAAAATGCAGCTTTTATGTGGGTGCAGGATTGCTGTAAGATACCTATAGACTCTAATATTATTCAAGAAAAAGCTAAGTCATTATATGACAACTTAAAGCAAAAGGAAGGTGAAGGATCTAAAACTGGAGAATTTAAACAGCATAGGATAGTTTGATAATTTTGAAAGAGGCTTTAAAAATGTCAAGATAGGGGGCGCCTGGGTGGCTCAGTCGTTAAGAATGTGCTTACAGCTCAGGTCAGGGTCCTGGGATTGAGCCCTGCATTGAGCCCACATCAAGCCCCACATCGGGCTCCCTGTTCGGTGGGGAGTCTGCTTCTCCCTCTCCAACTCCCCCTGCTTGTGTTCCCTCTCTCGCTATGTCTCTATCTGTCAAATAAATAAATAAAATCTTTAAAAATAAGTTAATTAATTAATTAATTAATTAAAAAACCAGCAGAAGCAGTTTCTGCCAACCAAGAGGCAGCAGACATGTTCCCAGGGGCCACTAAGAAAATCATGAAGAAGAAAGGATGTCTACTTGAACAGGTTTTTAATGCAGACAAAAGTGCCCTTTTCTGGAAAAAAAATGCCACAACGAACATTCATTAGTAAGAAAGAGAAGCAAGCACCAGGATTTAAGACAGGAAGGCATTAAAAAAAAAAAAAAAAGACAGGAAGGGATAGGCTAACTCTACCATTTTGCACAAATGCAGTCGGGTTTATGATCAGGACTGCCCTTATCTATAAAGTTGCTAGCCCCTGAGCCTTGAAGGGAACAAATAAACACCAGCTGCCAGTCTTTTGGTTATACAACAAGAAGGCCTGGACAACAAGAACCCTTTTTCTGGATTAGTTCCATTGATGCTTTTTGTCCCTGAAGCCAGGAAGTTATCTTGCCCTTTAAAGTTCTTTTGATACTGGACAATGTCCCTGACTATGCAGAACCCCACAAATGCAACACCAAAAGTATTAAAATGGTCTACTTGCCCCCAAACACATCTCTAAATCAGCCTTTAGATCAGGTGGTCATAAGGATCATTATACACAATACTCTTTGGAAAGGACTGTCACCGCTATGGAAGAGAACCCTGATAGAGAGAACATCATGAAAGTCTAGAAGGATTACATCACTAAAGATGCCATCACTGATAAAGAAAAAGCAGTGAAAGCCATCAAGCCCGAAACAATAAATTCCTGTTAGAGAAAATGGTGTCCAGGTGTTGTACATGATGACTTCACAGGATTTACAATAGAGCCAATCAAGGAAATCATGAAAGATTGTGGACATGGGGGGGGAAAAAAAGAAAAAGATGGGGAGTGAAGGGTTTCAAGATATGGATCTTGGAGAAATTCAAGAGCTAAGTGACATCACACCAGAGGAATTAACAGAAGACAACATGCTACTGAATGATGTCAGATGATAAGAAGGTGAAGAAGCAGTTCCAGAAAACAAATTGACATTAGACAGTCTGACAGAAGGGTTCCAAATACTCAAAACTGCTTTTCACTTCATTTAGGATATGGACCCCTGTATGATACAAGCACTGAAACAAAACAAATGGTGGAAGGATTGATACTGTATAGAACAGTTTTTTAGAAAAATCAAAAAGCAAAAATGTCAGTTAGAAATTACTACATATTTCCATAAAGTGACACCAAGCGTGATAGCATCTCCTGCCTCCCCTTCCATCTCCTCCACCTCTGCCGCCTCTGCTACCCCAAGACAGCAAGACCAACTCTTCCTCTTCCTCTTCAACCTACTCAACATGAAGACAATAAGGATGAAGATCTTATGATGATCCAATTCCTCTTAACAGCAAATAATCATCATACTGTATAGTATTATCTGTTGTACATGTGTCTTGATATGAAAATCTCATCTATATAGCAAGAACTGCATGAGACATTTTTGTCATCATTGCCAATCATATTGATGCTTCATTATCAATGCATGAATTGTTATATCTGCAAATATGAATTTTTTCACATTATCTTTTCATTTTTGATGTCTAGTGTTAGCTGTATGTATAACATCTTACAGTGTTTTGTATCATATCATATTGACGTAGGTACTGAAAGACAGATGATTCATTTTGTAAACAGACAACATAAACTTACACAATTGACAAATACAGTACTGTAAATGTATTTTCTCTTAATTTTCTTACTAACATTTTCTTTTCTCTAACTTGCCTTATGGTAAGAATACAGTATATAAATACATACAACGTATGTGTTAAACAACTGTTTCTGTTATCGGTAGGGCTTCTGGTCAACAGTAGGCTATTAGATAAGGTTTTGGGAAGTCAAAAGTTATATACAGATTTTGGACTACACGGGATTGGTGCTTCTAACTCCCACATTATTCAAAGGTAAACTGTAATCAAAAAGACAAGTGTTGGTGAGAATGTGGAGAAACTGGAACTCTCACTGCTGGAACTTTCCACTGCTGATGGAAGTATAAAATGATGCAACTGTTTTGAAAACAGTTTAGCAGTTCCTCAAAAAGTTAAACCTAGTCACCATATTACCCAGCAATTTCAATCCTAGTTATATATTCAAGAGAAATGAAACATACACCTACACAAAAATTTGTGTATGAATGTTTATAATAGCCAAAAAGTAGAAACAACCCAATATCCATCAACAGATGAATGGGTAAATAAAATGTGGTATATATCCATACAGTGGAATATTATTTAGCAGTAAAAAGGAATGAAATATTCTATAAAATGTATGCAACATGAAAACATTTAGGCTAAGTGAAAAGCCAGTCATAAAAGACCACATTAGATGATTCCACTATCCAGAACAGGCAAATTTACAGAGACAGAAAGTAAATTAATGGTTGCTGAGGGCTGGGGGTGGGATTAAAGAGGAAAAGGGACGGACAGCTAATGTGTGCAGAGTGGGGTAATAAAAACATTACAAAATTGTGGTGATGTTGCAAAACTGTGAATATACTAAAACCTACTGAATTATACACTGTAAGTGGGTGAATTGTATCCTATGTGAATTTTATCTCAATAAAGCTGTTATTTAAAAAAAAAACTATCAGGCTACTGAAATTACTACATGAGGGAAGAGCTTGCTATAATCCATACTTTTTTTCTAATGCTATTTATACCTATCTTGTTTGAAAAGGACTTGATGTGGCTTATAAAAAGTAGCTACAGTAGGACCTATAATTTTGCAAAATTTAAAATTCTTCTACTTATCCATTTTATAAGGATTAACAGTTTAAACTTATGCTATATAAAGCACTGTGCTAAGGCTATGAAAGGTCCAAGGACGTGTCTCCCGCACTCAAAAGAACATATCTACCGGGAACGACATATAGAAACACCTAACCATAACACTCAGCAGAACGAAGTAAATACTATAATAAAGGTAAAAGCAAAGTGTAATGGAAACCCAGCAAACAGACCAATTGATTCCCTCCTGTGGAAACTTTAATTCAAACACTAAGCTTCTCAAACCTAGTCCTCAGTGAACTGAGTGCCATGACCAGCAGGGCCCAACAAGAACCAATATACCTCCTTGAGTTAGCAGTGGGTTACAACCTAATCACCAAAAGGAATCACAGAGACCTGGTGTTAGCTATATCCCTTCTCTGGAGACACTCTCTACTAAATTGAGTTGACCACGCTGCATGGGAAGATGCTATTTATGGATAATAATAGTTCACTGGTAGCTCTATCACCAACAAACATATAATGACCATTTCATCTATTACAAAGGGCTGCTCAGAGCTTCCTTGTATCTTTTCTCATCTGCAGAAATAAGAATGAAATGGTGTTCCTAAAACAACACAACTACAATGAACTATAAGATCTGAAATGAGTACAATACTGGCCTATTTATACATTCTTATCTATCATCATTCTATACATATATTAAACAAATAATTATTGAATACCTATGTTCTAAAAGCTGGGAATAACAGCAATAAACTAGATAGACACAGTCCCTATACTTAAGGACTCTACAGTCCAAAAGGATGAATTTCAAGGTAATTCATTATTCCTAAAATCATGAGTATGTTCAAATTTAGCTCCACTAAACTAGAGTCTTCAAACTAAGTGTTTTGATTTCTCTGGTATTTGATCCCCAATTCCATGAAAATTGCAGAATTTACTAAACAAATAAAAATTTATCTTAACCTTTTAATTATATGGATAAGCAGATTTGTATCCATATGTTGCTTCCAGATTATATTATAAATAAGGTTAAAAAATTCCAAATCACATATATTTTAAGTAGGTCAAGTGCAACATAGTAAGAAAAGCTAATTAGGGTACATTAATTATCTTTCAACCATTTGACAAGGTAGTCCTCACGGGGTGAGGACTTAAGCGCTGAGTAATGTTAAATGCACCTGAACAAATATCTTCCTCAATAAGTATCTGTAAAATACCTAGAACTTTTGTTTCTGTTTAGTAGATGATATAAAGGATTTCTCTTGGGCGCCTGGGTGGCTCAGTCGGTTAAGCGTCTGCCTTCACCTCAGTCATGATCCCAGGCTCCTGGGATTGAGTCCTGCGTTGGGCTCCCTGCTCAGCAGGGACCCTGCTTCTCCTCCGCCTCTGCCTCTCTCTCTCTCTCTCTCTCATGAATAAATAAAATCTTTTTTTTTAAAGATTTTATTTATTTATTTGAGAGAGAGAGAATGAGAGAGAGAGAGCATGAGAGGGAAGAGGGTCAGAGGGAGAAGCTGACTCCCTGCTGAGCAGGGAGCCCGATGTGGGACTCGATCCTGGGACTCCAGGATCATGACCTGAGCCCGGAGGCAGTCACTTAACCAACTGAGCCACCCAGGTGCCCATGAATAAATAAAATCTTAAAAAAAAAAAAAAAGGATTTCTCTTTCCATTTTCAGACACTATATTACAAGTTTTCAAAAATCAACAATACACAATGATTGTTAAATTCAGTTTTATTATGTAGATATATGAACATATACACACAAATACATGTGTGTTATTGTGCACATGTGTGTATATATATGCATAAAGACATCTGGAAAAATACAGAAACAATACTCTATATAACAGGGATGGGGGAGCAGCACAGGAGAGCACTTTATGTGTGTATGTTTCCTTTATGTATGTTTTAACAAAAACAAAAATGATGGTTATGAGTAATATTTCATTTTAATCCATTGTGTTTTCCAACTTAGAGAAACTTTCAAAAATTCACTTTGGTATTTTCTTTTTAAAGATTTTATTTATTTATTCAAGAGAGAGAGAGAGAGCACAGGCAGGGGGAGCAGCAGAGGGAGAGGGAAAAGAAGACTCTCTCCTAAGCAGGGAGCCCAATGTGGGGCTTGATCCCAGGACCCTGAGATCATGATCTGCGCTGAAGGCAGACGCTTAACCGAATGAGCCACCCAGGAACCCACTTTGGTATTTTTTAATTAAGGAAAGTATTCAGGCGCTACAGCACTGTAAAAAGATTACTTCTTTAGTCGTAATCTACAAACAATCTATAAAGTATCATATCAAAGTTAAATGTACTGAAGTTGACAACTGTGGTAACTGTGGAATGTAAAGGAACATTCCTATTCTTAGGAAATATATATTAAGGTATTTAGGGGTTAAGGGCCAGGATGATTGTAACTTATTTGCATAGTTGAGAAAAAAGCAGTATGACTTTATATAAAGAGAGAACATGAATGATAAAAAAAATGGAATAAAATGTTAACAAGTGAACCTGATTGTTCTTTGTATTCTTATTTTTGAAACTTTTCTGTAAGTTTGAAATTATTTCCAAATAAAATATTTAATTAAAAAAATTAAGAATCAGAGTTAGGTACATATTAAAACCAGGGAGGAGGGGCGCCTGGGTAGCTCAGTCGGTTAGGTATCTGCCTTCAGCTCAGGTCATGATATCAGGGTCTTGGGATCGAGCCCCGTGTCAGGCTCCCTGCTCAGCAGAGAGCCTGCTTCTCTCTCTCTGTGTGTCAAATAAATAAATAAAATCTTTAAAAAAAAATAAAAATAAAACCAGAGAGGAATGGCAGATCTCAGCCCTTATAGTCCATGCTAGGGTTTGACTTTATAAGGATGGCTTTAAATAAAAAATGGAAGAAAAAAGGCTAAAACAACATTTGAATGTAGGTCTCCAGTCTGTGCCAGGGGGAGAAGAGGCACACCTAAGTATATAAGCAATCAGAGAGAGTGTCAAGCCTTTTGATTCCAAGTACCACAAAACCAGGAGCCAGCTATATATCCCTCATTTCAGGGTGAAGTTTTAACCAACATTCTGTCTGAAACTCTGACCAAAGACTTTCTTAATTCTGTAACCCAAATATATATCACAGTGCCCAGTACACAGTACACACAATAAATATGTTCATTCAACAGTGCTGATCTACTTATTCTAGGCCTTTGTCTCCTCCATCCATAAAATAGGGCTAGAGTAGTATCTACATGGTATGAGAATTAAATGATTCAATATATGTAAACTTAAAACAGTATATGACATACAGCAATCAATAAATATTAGCTGTTAAATACAGGTGCTAGACTAGGTGTCAAAGATAGTAACAAGACAGTCCAGTGGGCAATTTAAATAAGTAAAACATATAATTACCGTGCTATGGTTAAACACAGTAAAAGTATTTTTAAAGTATATCCTAAAAGGTAAATAGTATAGTATATGATTTGTATCTCAATTTTTAAAGAAGAATTTATGTATTTATTTGACAGAGAGAGACTGAGAAAGAGAGAGATCACAAGTAGGGGGGAAGGGCAGAGGGAGAAGCAGACTCCCTGCCGAGCAGGGAGCCCAATGCGGGGCCTGATCCCAGGACCCTGGGATCATGACCTGAGCCAAAGGCAGAGGCCTAACCGACTGAGCCACCCAGGCGCCCCTGATTTATATCTCAATTTTAAACAAAAAGAGAGATGGGAGCCCCTGGGTGGCGCAATTGGTTGGGCGCCCACTCTTGGTTTTGGCTTGGGTCATGATCTCAGGGTTGTGAGACTGAGCCCAGCATCGGGCTCCACAGGAGTCTGCTTGAGATTCTCTCTCTCCCTCTGTCCCTCCCACCCACTCTCTCTCAAATAAATAAATCTTTAAAAAAAAAGAGAGAGAGACAGAAAGAATAGGATGCCATGGAGCACAAAATAAGGGCACTGAATCTTGAGAGAGTCAAGGAAGACAAGATAGTGTCCCAGACTAAAGGAACAGCATGTATATCCAAAAAAAAAAAAAAAAGCCCAAGAGAAAATTTAAAGAAATGCCTGAAACATGGAGAATTACAAGGTGGGGAATAGTGGAAGTTCCTTTTAGCCACTTGTCATTTACTGTGTTCTCACCCCAATGTAGCCACCTCCCCACTAAACCATCTCCTCATTGCTCATTATTCCATTGTTTTCTGGGGCTTCCTCCTTGATCATTCTCCCTAGATTGTAATAAAACTATTTTATAATTTCAATATCTTCCCAGAAAGTGTATTTTCCCCACTTCCTAGCCTACTCTGAAATCTGGCTCTTCCTGAAGAACACCACTAATCTTACAGCCCTTACAGCCCTTACACTAATCTTACTGCTCTTAGAAGGTTGCTCATTTTCCCACACCTCATGTACTCTGGGCCTCTGTTCTTCCTTAGCTCTCAATTTTCCTAGAAGGCCCTTTCTTCCTTCATCCACACCTTAAAACTGATATTTCCTTGATCCACTTTTTACTCTGTACTTGTGTCTACTCCCATAGCAACAAATAATACCTATACTCTGATCCCAAAATAGTATTCCTAACTACAGAATCTTTTCTAAATATCTGAGTGTCCAACAGAAGACACCTAATATGTGTCAAGCACTGTGCCAGGCACAGTGAATTAGACCAATGCATCTCACATTTTAATAAATTATAAGTAACCTAGGGATCTTATAAAAATGTAGAATAAAGGGGCACCTGGGTGGCTCAGTCATTAAGCATCTGCCTTCAGCTCAGGTCATGATTCCAGGGTCCTGGGATCAAGCTCCACATCGGGCTTCCTGCTCAGCAGGAAGCCTGCTTTCCCCTCTCCCACTCCCCCTGCTTGTGTTCCCTCTCTCACTGTCTCTCTGTGTCAAATAAATAAACGCTATCTTAAAAAAAATGTAGAATATGGTTTGCTAGGTATGGGCTGGGGCCTGGAATTCTGCATTTCTATCAAGCTTCCAGGTTATATCGATACTGTTGGTCCGAACTTTGAGTAGCAAGAAGCTTACAGAGCTCTCTCTTTGGAAAGCTTCTATGGGATTAAAAAAAAAAAAAAAAATTAGGCAAGTAGATTACAATAGCTAAAATGCAGTTGATTTAATACATGTCATTCTTTACTACCTCTAACATCATTCCAAATTGGCAATAAAATATATTTTCTTTTTTTTTTTTTTAAAGATTTTATTTATTTATTTGACAGAGAGATACACAGCGAGAGAAGGAACATAAGCAGGGGGAGAGGCAGAGGGAGAAGCAGGCTTCCCGCTGAGCAGGGAGCCCAATGTGGGACTCAATCCCAGGACCCTGGGATCATGACCTGAGCCAAAGGCAGACACCCAATGACTGAGCCACCCAGGCACCCCAATAAAATATATTTTCAACGGTACAAACACACAATAGCAAAGAGATGAGGAGAGGAAACAACAGCAGGTGATAGCAACAAAACTTTAATACAGAAAAAACAAACAGATGAATTTGACTTGGTAGAGTGCAAAAATTGAAACCTAAGCCTGAAAAGAGAAATGAAAAGAGAAAGTCTAATTTAAAAAACAATCTAATTCGTACCACTGTACTCTGGGAAGCCAGAAATTGAAGGCACAACACATCTCTGAAGGGAGGATTGAGTGATGGGGCCATAACCTGAAGAACCGGCTGACAGTCTACAGAAAGAACAGTTGAACTAGTTCTCCACCCCAAACCCCAAGCAACCAGTCAAATACCCCTCCTCCACCCCACACACAAAGGCTGCCTGCCAACTTATCGATCCAGAGAAACAATTAGAGAGGCTCTGTTCCCTGAGGAACACCAACCACAGCTAGGACTAAGGGTAACTCCTTTATTGAAATAGCAGAATTAAGGAAAAGACAGATGTCCCAACTCCCTTCACCACCTCAGTTCTTTGAACACTGAACCACCAAGCTTATATTCCCAGGGAGGAGTCAGGGAGACTATTCTCTGGGGAAACTGACAAGAATTCAAAAAAGACCTAAAAATATGGGTATTTGGGGGTTACCAATGAAAAAGATATTCACCATCTTATCAACTTTCAGTGAAGGCCTCCAATTAACACAGCCTGACCACTGACATGGAGTTTCCAAACAGCTTTTCAGTATATCATTCTTAAATAAAAACAAACCCTTTAAAAAAGAAGGAAGTTCTGACACATCCTATAACATGGAGGAATCTTGAAGACATGTCACAAAAGGACAGAAAAGCCAGTCACAAAAGGACAAATACTGTGTGATTTCTCTTATATGAGGTAGCAAGACTAGTCCAGTTCAGAGACAGAAAGCAGAATGGTGGCTGCCAGAGGCTGGGGGAAGGGGAATGGGAAGTTAGTTTAACAGGTGCAGAATTCCAGTTAGGAAAGATGAAAAAGGTCTGGAGATGAATGATAGTTATGGTTACACAACAATGTGAAAATGTACTTAATGCCAAAGAATTCTACACTTAAAAAGTATTAAAATGATAAATTTTATGTTATGTATATTTACCACAATTTTTAAAAAAGAACCAGAGGACATTAAAAGAAAGCTATCAAAATTAAAGAAAACCAAAACCAAACAAAACAAAGGAACTTAAAAGTAAACAAAGAATTCAAGGAGAAGAAAACAGACACGCAAAAAAGTATAACATCCTCAGGAAAGGAAATATTGCATCTATGAAATACAAACAAGATCTATAATAAATTAACATTAAAGAACAAGAGCCCTTACATATTAAAATTACAATAGAGGTTTAAAAAAAAAAACTCAACTGACAAGGTGGCAAATAATGTTGAGGAAATTTCCTAAGAAGTACAAAAAAAAGAGAAAGTAATGAAAACAGAAAATAAAATAATTAGGGGATAAACCCAGAAGACCGAACATTGAACTAACAGAAGTTCTAGAAAGCAGAAAGAAACTTTTAAAATAAATATAAGAAAAAATGTTCAGAAATGAAGGACATAGATTTCCAGAATAAAAATCCACACTAAAGGGGCTCCTGGGTGGCTCAAGCAGTTAAGTGGTTGTCTTCTGCTCAGGTCATGATCCCAGGGGTCTTGGGATCAAGCCCTGCACCAGGCTCCCTGCTCAGCAGGGAGTCTGCTTCTCCCTCTCCCTCTGCCTCCCACCGCTCATTCTCTCTCTCTCTCTCTCATTCTCAAATAAATAAAATCTTAAAAAAAAAAAAAGTCCACACATAATGAATGAAAAATACCCGCATCAAAGTACATCTCTGTGGAAAATCACATCAGGGATAAAGAGATAGTTCTAAAAATCTATCATAAGAGGGGGAAAAAAAAAGTCACAAAGGACTAAGGCCTGGAATGTCTTTGAGTTCCTCAACAGCAAGGCTGGAAACTAAAAACACTGGAGAAAAACCTTTGCATTTGATGGCAAATGATTTTTCTACCTAAAATTATATATCCTGTCAAATTATCAATTATATGAGGGTAGAATTAACATTTTCAGACATACAAGTTCTCAAGCTACTTATAACCTATCTCTTGGAATCCTTTCTTAGGAAGCTCCTGAATGGGGGTGTCTGGGTGGCTCAGTCGGTTAAGTGTCTGCCTTTGGCTCAGGTCATGATCCCAGGGTCCTGGGATCAAGTCCCACATCGGGCTCTCTGCTCGGCTTCTCCCTCTCCTTCTGCCTGCCGCTCTGTCTACTTGGGATCCCTCTCTGTGTCAAATAAATAAATAAAATCTTTAAAAAAAAAAAAAAGGAAGCTCCTGAATGATGTGCTCTAGGAAAATGAAGAGATAAACCTAGGAATGAAAAGATGGTATAGGATTCAGGAAAATGGATGCCAATACTAAGACAAAAGGAGAATGGATGCCAATGCTAAGGAGAAAAGCAAAGGCAATCCCCAGGGTAATGGTGAACAGCAGTACTAGGATGACAGTTGTAAATAATAGTTGGGATTCCAGCAATAGAATGAAGGGCAACTTAGCAAGTTGAAGGGGGAAAAAAATGGAAATAATTATCTAATGTTTAACCATACTGAGATGAGTTTTATAGTTCTGTCACAGAGTATGGGGATAATACTGTCATAAGTACCTTTAAAAATCAGGCAATTATTAATTTCAAAAAATTATATAAGAAGATGTAATCATAATATACTACTGGTTGTATGCACTGTTTACATGATCATAACATGTAAATACTGAAAGATAATTTAAGGAGCACCTGGCTGGCTCAGTCAGTAGAACCTGAACTCCTAATCTCAGGGTTGTAAATCTGAGCCCCCCTTTGGGTGTAGAATACTTAAAAATAAAATCTTAAAAAAAAAAAGGTTAATTTAAGAAACAATTATAATTGTCATATATTAAAAAAATGGGCAAAGAAGAACATGTAAAGCATAAGAGAACTAAATCCCCATCTGCCTTAGAAGGAATCAATAATATCAAAAAGTGAAAAAATTTTTTAAAAAGTGTAAGCACATTATGAAAAATAGGGAGGTAGAAACCAGAAGAAAAAACTAAAATAGTTAAATGTTAGCACTGTAGATTAGAAATTGGGGATAGAGAGGGTAGATCAGGGAACTGCTGTTTTTTTGGGGGGGTTCCCACTATAAACCTTGAAGTATCTTTTGACTTTTTAAACTATGAACTTATATTGTTTTAATGAAAATAAAAATCAGGGGCACCTGGGTGGCAGAGTCGGTTAAGTATCTGACTCTTGGTTTCAGCTCAGGTCGTGTGTAATCTCAGGGTCAAGAGATTGAGCCCAGCATCAGGCTCCACACTCAGTGTGGAGTCTGCTTGAGATTCTCTCTCCCTCTCCTTCTGCCCCTCCTGCTCGTGCTCTTTCACAAATAAATCTTTAAAAAGAAAAATCAAATTAAAAGAAACGGTTTAATCTGATTCTGGCACTTAAAATCGATTTGGGAAATTATCTCACCTCTCTAGCCTTCGCTTCAATGGTATGCTAAAGCCACCTCATATAGGCTAGCAAAAGATGATACATTTTCAGGAATTTTGCAAGCCAAGGTTATATGCAATCATTAAAAATTAAGTGCACAATGAAGTTATATTAAAGATAAAGATGGGGTGCCTGGCTGGCTCAGTCAGTAGAGCATCTAACTCTTGATCTGGGGGTCATGAGTTTGAGCCACCCCACATTGGCTGTAGAAATTACTTAAAAGAAGAGGGGGAACCTTGGTGGCTCAGTTGGTTAAATGTCTGACTTCAGTTCAGGTCATGATCTCAGGGTCCTGGAATTGAGCCCCACATCAGGCTCCTCGCTCAGCAGGAATTCTGCTTGTCCCTCTGTCCTTCCCCCTCTGCTCATGCTTGCTCTCGCCCAAATAAATAAAATCTTTTAAAAAAAGAAAAAGAAAGAAAAAAGGTAATAAACAGTCAAAATTCATTACTTCATTAATATTTTACTGTTTTATTTACCTAACTAAAACTGTTATATTTATATAGCAGAAATACTTTGTGCTAATGCACATCTCTTTCAAACTCTTCATTCAAAATAACACATTGGTAGCTTAAAATCAGCCACAGTGGGAGTATTTACACTTCAGAAACCAGCAAATGCTACAAGTCGGAGATTGATTTATTGTTGTATTTATTATCTACCAGGGGTCAGCAAACTATGGCCCTCTGCCTGTTTTGTACAGTGCAAAGAATGGTTTTTATATTTTTTAATGGGTGGACACACACACACAAACACAGAATATGCAACAGAGACCATTATGTGAGCTACAAAGCCTGAAGTATTCACTATCTGGCTCTCTACCAAAAAAA
>NW_027397080.1:509955-569910 GCF_003265705.2 Callorhinus ursinus | reverse complement strand
TATATATATATATATATATGCATCTGTCCCTGATCTAAACTTAATACAGAAAATGTCAATTCAGCTTAATAATCTTAACTCTATGGCTACAGCTTTAGTGCAATAAGAAATCAGATGGTGTTCAAAAACAAATATATCTTGGGGCTCCTGGGTGGCTCAGTTGGTTAAGCGACTGCCTTCAGCTCGAGTCATGATCCTGGAGTCCCGGGATCAAGTCCCACATTGGGCTCCCTGCTCGGCAGGGAGTCTGCTTCTCCCTCTGACCCTCTTCCCTCTCATGCTCTCTATCTCTCGTTCTCTCTCTCTCAAATAAATAAATAAAAAATCTTTAAAAAAAAAAAAAACAAATATATCTTCCTCACCATCCACATCATTGCAAATGATAAGATTTCATTTCTTGTTGGCTGAGTAGTATTCCATTGTATATATATACCACATCTTCTTTATCCATTCATCTGTCATTAGACATCTGGGTTCTTTCCATAGTCTGACTGTTGTAGACATTGCTGCTATAAACATTGGGGTGCAGGTGCCCCTTCCGATCACTACATTTGTATCTTTAGGGTAAATACCCAGTAGTGTAATCGCTGGGTTGTAGAGTAGTTCTATTTTCAACTTTTTGAGGAACCTCCCTACTGTATTCCAGAGTGTCACCAGTTTGCATTGCCACCAACAGTGCAAGGGGGTTCCCTTTTTCCACATCCTCACCAACATCTGTCATTTCCTAACTTATTAATTTTAGCCATTCTGACTGGTGTGAGGTGGTATCTCATTGTGGTTTTGATCTAGAGGGTATTATGCTAAGCGAAATAAGTCAATCAGAGAAAGACAATTATCATATGATTTCACTCATATGTGGAATTTAAGAAACAAAACAGAGGATCATAGGGGAAAGGAGGAAAAAATAAAATAAGATGAAATCAGAGAGGGAGACAAACCATAAGAGACTCTTAGGAAACAAACAGGTTTGCTGGAGGGGAGAATGGGTGGGGGTATGGGGTAACTGGGTAATGAGCACTGGGTGTTACACGCAACTGATGAATCACTGAACTCTATCTCTGAAACTAATAATATATATTAATTTAAATAAAATAAAATAAAAAATACCTTCCTCACCAAACCTATTCCTCCGGTCTACTCTATCCTGATAAAGGGCATCACTATGCCTTTGTCAAACTCTTAAAACTATACACTAAAAAGAGCAAATTTTACTATATGTAATTTTAAAAATTTTTCTTTAAATCACATGAAACATTTTTTTAAAGATTTTATTTATTTATTTGACAGAGAGAGCGAGCACAAGCAGGGAGAGCGGCAGGCAGAGGGAGAGGGAGAAGCAGGCTCCCTGCTGAGCAAGGAGCCCAATGTGGGACTCAATCCCAGGACGCTGAGACCATGACCTGAGCCAAAGGCAGACACCTAACTGACTAAGCCACCCAGGCGCCCCACATGTGAAACTTTTTAAATGAAAATGCCTCAGTCCAACTCCCTAGGAATTGAGTCAGTTGATCCAGAATGAGACCTGAGCATCTGTGTTTTTTTTTTTTTTAAACACAGCTGGCAATTCTGATTTAAAAAAACAAAAAACAAAAAAACTGTTCCTTTTTTATTTTAATTTTGGTTAATGAACATACAGTGTTACATTAGTTTCAGTTGTAGAATTTAGTGATTCAACAATTCCATACATCACCCAGTGCTTATCACCTGTTTAACCCATCCCCCCTACCCACGTCCCCTCTGGTAACCATCAGTTTCTTCTCTATAAGTAATCTATTTCTTGGGGTGTCTGGGTGGCTCAGTTAAGCGTCTGCCTTTGGCTCAGGTCATGATCCCAGGGTCCTCAGATACCTGAGTCAGACTCTCTGCTCAGCAGGAAGTATGTTCTCCCTCTGTCCCTCTCCCCCCCACCCCATGCTCGGGCTCTCTCTCAATAGATAAATAAAATCTTCAAAAAAAAATCTATTTTGGGGGGGCACCTGGGTGGCTCAGTCGTTAGGCGTCTGCCTTTGGCTCAGGTCATGATCGCAGGGTCCTGGGATCAAGCCCAGCATCGGGCTCCCTGCTCAGTGGGGAGCCTGCTTCTCCCTCTCCCACTCCCCCTGTTTGTGTTCCCTCTCCTGCTGTCAAGTAAATAAATATTTTTTTAAAAATCTATTTTTTGATTTGTCTTTTTCCTTTGCTAGTTTGTTTCCTAAATTCCACATTTGAGTGAAATCATATGGTATTTGTCTTTAACAGACTTACTTCACTTTTACCATTACACTCTCTAGCTCCATTCATGTCATTGCAAATGGTAAGATTTCATTTTTTATGGATATATATATATATATATATATATATATATATATATCACATTTTCTCTACCCATTCATCAGTTGATGGACACTTGGGCTGATTGCATAATTTGACTATTATAGATAATGCTGCCATAAACATCGGAGTGCAGGTATATCTTTGAATTAGGGTGTTTGTATTCATTGGGTAAATACCTACTAGTGTGATTGCTGAATCATAGGGTAGTTCTATTTTTGACTTTTTGGGGAAACTTAATACTGTTTTTCAGAGTGGCTGCACCAGTTTGCATTCCCATCAATAGTGCACATTCTCCACATTCTCACCAACACCGGTTGTTTCTTGTGTTGTTGATTTTAGACATTCTGACAGGTGTGAGGTGGCATCTCATTGTAGTTTTGATTTGCATTTCCCTAATGATCACTGATGATAAACATCTTTTCATCTGTTGGCCATCTGGATGTCTTCCTTGGAGAAATGTCTGTTTATGTCTTCTGCCCATTTTTTAATTGGATTGTTCATTTTTTGGAGGTGTTGAGTTTTATAAGTTCTTTATGTATTTTGGATACTAACCCTTTATCGGGCACCTGGGTGGCTCAGTTGGTTAAGCAACTGCCTTCAGCTCAGGTCATGATCCTGGAGTCCCAGGATCGAGTCCCGCATCGGGCTCCCTGCTCAGCAGGAAGTCTGCTTCTCCCTCTGACCCTCTTCCCTCTCGTGCTCTCTATCTCTCATTCTCTCTCTCTCAAATAAATAAAATCTTTAAAAAAAAAAAAAAAGAAAGAAAGAAAGAAAGAAAGTGGTCCAGGGTGCGCCTGGCTGGCTCAGTCAGTACTGCATGTGACTCTTGATCTCAGGGTCATGAGTTCAAGCCCCACGTTGAGTGTAGAGTTTACTTAAAAATAAAATTTTAATTTAAAAAAAGTGGTCTAGTTTCTTTCTTTTGCATGTTGCTGTGTAGTTTTCCCAACACCATTTGTTGAAGAGACTGTCCTTTTCCCACTGGATATTCCTTCCTGCTTTGTTGAAGATTAACTGACCATATAGTTGTGGGTTCATTTCTGGGTTTTCTATTCTGTTCCATTGGTCTATGTGTCTATTTTTGTGCCAGAACCATACTGTTTTGATTACCATAGCTTTGTAATATAATTTGAAGTCCAGAATTGTGATGCCTCCAGCTTTGCTTTGTTTTCCCAAGACTGCTTTGGCTATTTGGGAAGAGAACCCTGCCTAATCATACAAACATACTCTGATTTCTATCTCTACACAGCTTTCCCAATTACTCCAGTACTCCCCCTGTTCTTTCACCTCTGTTAGACCTCCAATTCCACAAACTCATTACTTTCTATACTGTACTGGTCTTCACGCTCTCTCTGTCTCAAACTAATACCCACTTTGATTTTGTCCCTTTCATCCTCCCAACTGCACCTGCCTGGCAAGACCCCAATCACGCTCAATCCATTTTCATGCTTTTTCTGCTCTCTCCTTGGGATACTAGAGGGGGAAAAAAAAAAAACCATTTTCAATTTGGTTTCATTAGTAATGATCTTCACTCACAAGTCGACCCTCCACATGATCCAAATATCTTTCCTGGGGCACCTGAGTGGCTCAATCGGTTAAGTGTCTGCCATTGGCTCAGGTCGTGATTCCAGGGTCCTGGGATCCAGCCCCATGTTGGGCTCCCTGCTCAGTGGGGAGTCTGCTTCTCCCTCTGCCCCTCAGCTTGTGTACTCTCTCTCTCTCACTCTCTTTCAAATAAATAAATAAAATCTTTGAAAAAAATAAAAATTTTTTAAAAATTGTGCACAGAGAACTACTCCAGTTTCCTGCCATTCGCCTATAAATGTAATTGCATCTACACTCACTTTTTTTCTTTCTTGTCTAAATTTAGTCCCTCTAACAAATGCTCTGGATCTCATCTCCTTTTACACTAGAAAGACTTCATCCTCCACAACCCTATTCCTACTCTCTAGCTCTCCTGCTTTACTGGCTCCTTTCCTACCAGTTTATAAGTATGCCCAATTCATTCAATTACAGGTCGCCTCACAGAAGTTGTTCTTTTGGATTATAAACTCTTTTGAAGAGCTGATGCCTTCTCTCCAAAAAATTTACATACACACAGAGTTTGCATATAATACTGAGGGTGGGGTGTCCATAAATACCTGGTTAAGAACCGATACTCTATAACTTTTTTTTTTAGATTTTATTTATTTATTTGACAGAGAGAGAGCAGCAGAGGGAGAAGCAGACTTCCCACCGAGCAGGGAGTGCAATGTGGGGCTCGATCCCAGAACCCCAGAACCTTAGGATCATGACCTGAGCCGAAGGCAGATGCTTAACCGACTGAGCCACCCAGGCACCCCAATACTCTATAACTTCTCTTCTTTCCTTCATACCCAAGCTTTATCAAAGAGCTGTATACTGTCTCTCTCCACTTAAATTCTCTCCTGAGTCCATTACAATCTTGCCTCCCAACCTCACAACTCCACTAAAAACACTCTTGTCAAGGGTGCGTGACCCTTGTTGCTAAATTTAGTAGACATTTTTCAGTCCTTATCTGCAGAATGTGATGCTGCTAATAATTCCCTCCTTTTTGAAACACTATCTTTACTCAGCATCTGAGACCCTCTAATTCTCTGTACTTTTTCTACTTCTCTGGATTTCCTCCCTCCCTTCCTTTCGATTCATTCATTTATTATTTTAGAGAAGAGAAAGAGAGCATGAGCAGGAGGGGCAGAGGGAGAAGAAAGAACCTCAAGCAGACTCCACACCGAGTGCGGAGCCCAACACGGAGCTTGATCCCACGACCCTGAGATCACAACCGGAGCCAAAACCAAGAGTCGGAAGCTTAAGTAACTGTGCCACCCATGTCCCCCTCCGGACATTCTTTCTAAATCTGCCAGAAGCAACTTTTCCCAGGCCAGTTAGGGTATCATTAGTTTGCCTCCTTACCCACCACTCTACACAGCAGACATCACAGACTGGCAGTCCACAAGGCTGATTTTAATGGTCAGAACTCTATACCTATTACAATGCATATTCTCCTCCACCAACTCCATTCTCAGAATGTTTTGATTTGCCAACACTTAAAAGGGAATTCCACATCAAAATTTTCACCTGTTTCTCTCAAAAAAAAGGAAGGTCTGGAAATTCTGAGCCCATTACCACAAAGCACTATTCCTTAGAGGCTCCCAAATACTTAAAGTGAAGTATCAGTTGTTATTTTTATTTTGCTGGTGTAGCATTTTTTAAAAATATCTGGCCTGTTTCACTCAATGTTACTTATAGACATGCAAGTTTGCAACACTACGCTCTGTACACTTTCCTGGGGTAATTTCACGCTATAGACCTCCAAATCTTATTTCCAGCCACCCAGCCCCCACCTGCCTATTTTCTATGTGTAATTCATTCTCTACCTCTTCATGAAGGAAACTTCTCAGAATCCTCCTTCCCCTGCAAGGCTAAAGTGACCCTCTATTTGATACCATTAGCATTCCCTACTTACCCTTATTATAGTACTTGTCAGTCTCTGTGAAAATAATTTCTGGGGTGCCTGGGTGGCTCGGTCCCTGGGCATCTGCCTTGGTCTCAGGCCATGATCCCCGGGTCCTGGGATTGAGCCCCACATCTGGCTCCCTGCTCTGCGGGAAGCCTGCTTCTCCCTCTCCCACTCCCACTGCTTGTGTTCCCTCTCTGGCTGTCTCTTTCTCTGTCAAATAAATAAAATCTTACAAAAAAAAAAGAATTTCTTTTTTGTAGTCCCTACTAGCCTATAAGATCCTGGAAAGCAGTGTATACTGGTCATCATTATAACCTCTGTACCTAATATAGTGCTGAATCTCCACAAGTATTTTGTAGAGTTAATAATGGAATTTCCTGATATACTAATTAACCTTTAGTTTATCGAAGCAAACAATGACTAAAAATCCACTGTACAGAGCTTAATAAAAATATGTGGACCAAAATTCCTCTTCAGTGGGGACATGTACTACCATTTATTGAATGTTTACATACTGTATGTCAGGCATTGTTCTAAGTGATTTATATTATTAGTTAATTTATACCATGTTACAAATGGAAAACTGAGGCACAAAGAGAAAGAGATTAAGTAACTAGCCCTTGCCCAACTAGTAAAAGTTGGAGCTGGGAAATGAACCCAAGCAGTCTTGGCTTTGCTCTAGATTCTATCATTTTAACCACTTTGAAGACCACTTCTTACTCATATAGAAATGAATGGTCCTTTTCTAAGCCAATAATTTACAACATGCTTTGGGAGATGATTTTGAATGAAAGTGGTCCTCCCTTCATAAGTCAACATCTTGAGCAAATAAAATAATTAGGAAAATGTTTAAACATGAGTACCAAGGGGCATCTGGGTGGCTCAGTTGGTTAAGCAACTGCCTTCAGCTCAGATCATGATCCTGGAGTCCCAGGATCGAGTCCCGCATCGGGGTCCCTGCTCAGCGGGGAGTCTGCTTCTCCCTCTGACCTCTCCCCTCTCATGCTCTCTCTCTCATTCTCTCTCTCTCAAATAAATAAAATCTTAAAAAAAATAAACATGAGTACCAAAATGAAGTTTTGATACAAGAATGCCTGAACAATTCTTACTGGATGGAGAGTAAAAAACTTAAAACATAAAATGCTGTATATACATTTTCAAAATAAATTTGTAGATTAGGGATTTTTGAAAGAATTCAATATTACCCATTAAGTTTTTCTATGTAATGCAGTCTCATTAAATTGTGGAAACTGGTAACAGTGAAAATTCAAACCTATTGAACTGAGTATTCTAAGAAAATCTGTGGTAAAAATGTAACAAAGAACCACTCAAACACCAGACAAAAATACCGTTTTATGAATCAAGGGACCTGGGCTTCAGTCTTAGATTGTCACAAGTGATAATGACCAAATAGGGCCTCGGAGCCAAGAGGTATTTGTTTTTTGGTTAGTTAGCATCCATCTCCCCTTCTCAGGTAATAGTACCATATTGCATCTAGTAGAATAACTCCTTCCCCACATGTACATCTTGGTAAATCAAGGTCTCTTCCTATCCCCTAGGCCAAGCGGCTAAGGGATGGGCACATAATCTGAATAGAGCAAATTGGATCTTTTCTTACAGGACTTTGAAACCTGAGCAAAATGATGCAAAAATGGAGCCTGGAAGTTCTAGCCAAAGTAATTAGGCAAGAAAAAGAAGTGAAAGGCATCCCAATTAGGAAGGAAAAAGCAAAACTATTTCTATTTGCAGATGACATGATTCTAAACATAGAAAATCCCAAAGAATCAAAAAATGTTGTAGGGTTCCAAGATAAACACATAAAAATTTGTGTTTCCATAAATAGCAACGACTTCAGCAATGAACAATCGTAAAGGAAATTTAAAAAAAAATTGCATTTACAACAGCATCCAAAAGAATAAAATACCAACTCCATGCAATTGAAAATCCGTGTATAACTTCTGACTCCCCCCAAAATTTAACTACTAATAGCCTACTATTGACTGGAAGCCTTACTGATAACATTTGATTAACACATATTTTATGTTATATGTATTGTATAATGCATGCTTACAGTAAAGTAAGCTAAAGAAAATGTTACTAAGACCACCTCACACCAGTCAGAATGGCTAAAATTAACAAGTCAGAAAACGACAGATGTTGGCGGGGATGAGGAGAAAGGGGAACCCTCCTACACTGTTGGTGGGAATGCAAGCTGGTGCAACCACTCTGGAAAACAGTATGCAGGTTCCTCAAACAGTTGAAAATAGAGCTACCATACGATCCAGCAATTGCACTACTGGGTATTTACCACAAAAATACAAACGTAGGGATCCGAAGGGGTATGTGCACCCCAATGTTTATAGCAGCAATGTCCACAATAGCCAAACTGTGGAAAGAGCCAAGATGTCCATCGACAGATGAATGGATAAAGAAGATGTGGTATATATACACAATGGAATATTATGCAGCCATCAAAAGGAATGAGATCTTGCCATTTGCAACGACGTGGATGGAACTGGAGGGTGTTATGCTGAGTGAAATAAGTCAATCAGAGAAAGACATGTATCATATGACTTCACTGATATGAGGAGTTCTTAATCTCAGGAAACAAACTGAGGGTTGCTGGAGTGGGGGGGGGTGGGAGGGATGGGGTGGCTGGGTGATAGACATTGGAGAGGGTATGTGCTGTGGCGAGTGCTGTGAATTGTGCAAGACTGTTGAATCACAGATCTGTACCTCTGAAACAATTAATGCAATATTAAAAAAAAAGAAAATGTTACTAAGAAAATCGTAAGGAAGAAGTAATACATTTACAATACTGTACTATATCGAAAAAAATCCATGTATACATGGACCCACACCATTCAAACTCAGGTTGTTCAAGAGTCAACTGTATTTGCAAATCATAAATATGATAAGGGTTTAATACCTAGAATATATAGAGAACAAATCAAGAACAAAAACAACTCAATCAAAAAATGCGCAAAGGACTTGAACAGAATTTTCCAAAAGAAGACATACAAATGGCCTATAAGCACATGAAAAGATGCTCCACATCACTAGCATTAGGAAAATGCAAATCAAAACCACAATAGGTTATCAGTTCATAACTTTAGGATGGTGGCTATCATCAAAATAATGGAAAATAACAAGTACTGGTAAGGATCCAGAGAAATAGTAACCCTGGTGCATAACTGGTGGGAATATAAAAACGGTGCAGATGTATGAAAACAGTTTGATGATTCCTCAAAAAGTTAAACATTAAATTACAATATGATCCAGCAATGCCACTTCTAAGTATATGCCCCAAAGAATTAAAAGCAGAGACTCAAAGAGATACAAGATACCAATATTCATAGCGGCATTATTTACAATAGCCAAAAACTGGAAACAACCTCATGTATATCAGCAGAAGAACAGACAAACAAAATGTGGTATATACATATAATGAAATTCTTCAGCCTTAAAAAGAATGAAATTCTGATAGACTACAACATGAATGAATCTTGAAAACATTATGCGCTAAGTAAATAAGCCAGACAAAATAGAAGAATATTGTATGATTCAGTTTATCTGAAGGACCTAGAATAAATTTATAAAAACAGAAAGTAGAACAGAGGTTACCAGAAGCTACAAGGTAGGGAAAATGGGGAAATATTAATAGGTACTGAATTACTGATAAGGAAAATGAAAAGTTCTGGAAATGGATAGTGGTAATAGTTGCACAACATCATAAATGTACTTAATGCCACTGAATTACACACTTAAAAATGGTTAAAATAAATTTTACATTTTGTATTTATTAGAACAATTTTACAGAAATCACAACCAGAATTTTTTCTTTTTGTCTTCCTACACAGTCCTAAATAAACAGCCAGGGTGATTTTCACTAAAACAGTCATGACATAGATAAAGCACTCTTCTCTTGATATAGAGCAGCAGTTTTCAAAGTGTGTTCCACAAATCCTTGGAAGTTCCTGAAACTTTTTCAGGGAATATACAAGGTCAAAACTATTCTCATATTAACACTTCCTTTTTTCAATGTATATGGTTCAGTGATAGTGTAAAAACACCTTGGATAAAAGATAAAGCAGTGGCATTAAACTATTATTTCATCATTATATGTACTCTATTCTTCACTATCACACACCTGGAGTCTTTTTAAAAAAAGTCAATGGCACTTTGGGACACATGGGTGGCTCAGTCTGGGATGCCTGCATGGTCAGTCGGTTGAGCATCTGCCTTTGGCTCAGGTCATGATCCCAGGGTTCTGGGATCAAGCCCCGCATTGGGCTCCCCGCTCAACAGGAAGTCTGCTTCTCCCTCTGATCCTCCTCCCTCTCATGCTCTCTCTTAGTCTCTCTCTCTCAAATAAATAAAATCTTTTAAAAAATGACTAACTAATTATTCAGACTTGGCTTTTGGCAGACATATTTCTTAAAAATAAAGTACGCCTGTCACTTTACAGAAAACTACAGTGTTTGTTGTCACTGATAAAATCAAGCTTTCAAAAAAAAATATTAGAATTCTGCAAAACTTGAAAGCTTCCCAATAACTTAAAAACTGTTCTACTGAGATCAATGGTGAAATTAATGTGATTACTTCATGTTGCAGAATAACATGTGAAAACATCCCGAAGATCTACATAATTCAGTCAACTGATATTTCCAAAAAGAATGCTATAGACAGTGCTTGTATCCCCAGAAAATTCATATGTTAAATCCTAACTCCCACAGTGGTATTATTTGGAGGTGGCGTCTCTGAGAGGTGATTTGGTCATGAGGGTAGGGCCTTAATGAATGATATTAGCACCCTTACAAAAGGAACTTAGAGAGCTCCCTTGTCCCTTCTACCACGTGAGGACATAGTGATAAGTGGGCCCTCATCAGATACCAAATCTGAGGGGCACCCTGATCATGGACTTCTCAGCCTCCAGACCGTGAATAAATGTCTGTTGTTGGGGCACCTGGGTGGCTCAGTCAGTTAAGTGTCCAACTCTTGATTTCAGCTCAGGTCATGATCTCAGGGTCCTGGGATTGAGCCCCGTGTCAGGCTACACGCTCAGTGCCGAGTCTGCTTGTCCCTCTCCCTCTGCTCTTCCCCCCTGCTCATGCTTGCTCACTCTCTCTCTCACAAATAATAAATAAATAAAATCTTTAAAAAAAAATGTCTGCTGTTGATAAGCCATACAGTCTACAGTACTTTTGTTACTGCAACCCAAATGGACTACAAATCATGCATGGGTAAGAAATCCACTTAAAGTGTAAGACAGACCAAGCAATTGTAATATAACAGAGTATGAAAAGTTCTTCAATATAGTTTCTGATTCCATGTTTCAAATAACCTTTAAGAAACTACCACTTGTCAAGTTTCGGTGTAGTATCAAGGAAGAACTTAAATATTAATATTAATTGATATTAAAATAGTCCTCCTGTTTGCAATTATGTGTCTGCATGAGGCCAAATTTTTCTTCATAGACTTCAACCAAAACAACATATCACAACAGATTGAAAAAAGCAGCTATAAGAAACAATCTGCCTTTTATTACATCTGCCGTTTATTAAACCAGAGATTTAAGGGATTTGAAAAAAATGTAAATCAATGCCATTCTTCTAACTAAATTTGTTTTGGAAATTAAATTATTTTTCATTAAAAATGTGCCATATATGTTCCATGTAACAGTTCTGTTATGTTATTTTTAAATAAATAACATTTTTAAACTTCCTCAGTTTCAATTTCTAATATAGTAACAACAGATATAAGTCACATAAACAAAAAGTCTGTGGGGTCTTCGATAATGTTTATGAGTGTAGAGAGTCCCAAAACAAAAAGTTTGAGGGTGCCTGGCTGGCTCAGTCGGTAGAGCATGCAGCTCTTGATCTTGGGGTTATGAGTTCAAGCCCCACACTGAGTGCAGAGATTGCTTAAACTTAAAAAAAAAATTTTTTAATAAAAAATAAATTTAAAAAAACAAAAAATTTGAGAACTGCTGACCTTTGTTTCAGAAAGGGACTTTTTCAGGCACCTGGGTGGCTCAGATGGTTAAGCGTCTGCCTTCGGCTCATGTAATGACCCCAGGGTCCTGGGATCGAGTCCCGCATTGGGCTCCCTGCTCCTTGGGAGCCTGTTTCTCCCTCTGCTTCTCTTTCCCTCTCTCTCTGTCTCTCATGAATAAATAAATAAAATCTTTAAAAAAGGGGGGGTACTTTTTCATTATCCCCTTTGTTCAGATACAAAAAGGGTTTAGGTATAACTGAACTGTACCCTGAAACAAACAAACAAAATAGGGCTAGAATAAAGAAGAGGCTCAAGTTCTGATCCTACAATCTATTCAAAAAGCCATATTTGTTAAGGAACAAAGCATGTTCAGTGAAGGGAATGAGAATATGCCAGCCCAAAATATGTCACTTTGGCATAAGGATTATCTTGAGCTGAAGGCAATTAAGAAATAGCGAACACAGGAGGAATTCTGTGCCCTCCCTCTTTCTGCCTAAAAAGCAGGGCACATATTTTCATTTATAAAGATGTCTCCCTCTCCCATACCAAGAAGAGGAGAATGATTCTTAACCAGTGGGGATTATTCTTAACACAGGTGTCAGCCAACTTGTGTCTGCATAAGACAAACTTTACTAAAATAACCCTTAACTTCCATTAGTTTCTCCTACATTTTGCCTTCCCATAATTTATGGCCTACACAAGCCTAAACCCCTTTTACTTTGTTTAATCACTTCTCCACAATTTACCACTCTTTCTTAAAATGATATATAAACACTCACTGGTTTTTTGAAAAGATAAACAAAATAGACAAAACTTTAGCTAGACTTAGAGCTAAAAGAGAGTTCAAATAAAATCAGAAATGAAAGAGAGGTTACAACTGATACTACAGAAATACAAAGGATCACAGGAGACTACTATGTACAAAAAATTAGACAACCCAGAAATATGGATAAATTTTTAGAAACATACAACCATGACTGAATCATGAAGAAATAGAAAATCTGAATAGACTGATTACTAGTAAGGAGATTGAGTCAGTAATCAAAAACCCCACAACAAACAAAAGTCCAGAACTAGATGGCTCCCCACTGGTGAGTTCTACCAAACATTTAAAGAAGAATACTACTCCTCAAAGTCTTCCAAAACACAGAAGAGGGAAGACTTCTGAACTCAATTTGCTAGACCAGCATTACCCTGATACTACAAGAAAAAAAAATTACAGCCCGGGGTGCCTGGATGGCTCAGTCCTTAAGTGTCTGCCTTCAGTGTCTGCCTGTCATGATCCCAGGGTCCTGGGATGGAGCCCCACATTGTGCTCCCTGTGTGGTGGGAAGCCAGCTTCTTCCTCTCCCACTCCCCCTGCTTTTGTTCCTGCTCTTGCTATCTCTCTGTCAAATAAATAGAATATTTTTTAAAAACTGGTTTAAAAAAAAAAAGAAAAATACAGCCCAATATCCCTGATGAACAAAGCCACAAAAATCCTCAACAAAGTATTAGCAAACCTAATTCAATAAGAATTACTGATTCAGTTCAAAGGATCATACACCATGATACAAGGATGGTTCAACATGCACAAATCAATCAGTGTGATATTAACAAAATGAAAGATAAAAACCATATGATCATCTCAATAGACAAAGAAAAAACATTTGACAGAATTCAACATCTATTCAATAAACTCTCAATAAAGTGGACATAGAGAGACCATACCTCAATATAATAAAGGTCATATATGATAAGTCTATAGCTAATATAACATTTGATGATGAAAAGCTGAGAGCTTTTTCTCTCAGATCAGAAATAAGACAAAGATGTCCAACTCTTAACATGGCTGTTTTATTATTTATATTTTGCTTTTTTAAAATTAGAAATGGGGTCATACATATAAAGTAACTTAAAAAAAGAGGCCCAGTCTTACTTTTTTTTTAAAGTTTGCTTATTTATTTATTTATGAGAGAGTGAGAGCACGCATGCAGTAGCAGGGGAAGAAGCAGAGGGAGAGGGAGGAGCAGACTCCCTGCTTAAGCACAGAACCTGATGCAGGGTCTGATCCCAGGACCCAGAGATCATGACAAGCTGAAGTGAGACGCTTAACCTACTGAGCCACCCAGGCACCCACTCTTACCACTTTTAGTCAGCACAGTACTGCAAGTCATAGCCAGAGCAATCAGTCAAGAAAAAGAAATAACGGTATCCAAATCAGAAAGGAAGAAGTAAAACTGTCTCTTTTTGGAGATGAGATTATGTATAGAAAACCCTAATGACTCCACAAAAAAACTGTTGGAATAAACGAATTCAGTAAATGTGCAAGATACAATATCAATATATAAAAATCAGTTGCATTTCTACATACTAATAACTACCAGAAAGAGAAATTAGAAAATCCCATTTACAACTGCATCAAAAAGAATAAAATACCTAACAATAAATTTAACCATAGAGATGAAAGATCTCTATACTGAAAACTATAAGGCACTGATGAAAGACATTGAACACACACATAAATGGAAAGATATTCCATGCTCATGGATTAGAAGAATTAATATTGTTAAAATGTCCATACTATTCAAAGCAATCTATAGATTCAATGCAATCCTTATCAAAATTCCAATGGTATTTTTCATAGAAACAGAACAAACAATCTAAAATTTGTATAGAACCACAAAAGACCCTGAATAGGCAAAGCATTCTTGAGAAAGAAAAGGAAGCATCACACTTCCTGATTTCAAACAATATTACAAAACTAAAGTAATCAAAACAGCACGGTATTGGCATAAAAACAGACACGCAAATCAACAGAATGGAATAGAGAGCCCAAAAATAAACCCACATATATGTGTCAATTAATTTATGAGAAAGGAGCCAAGAATATACAGTGGGTAAAGGATAGTCTCTTCAAGACAGTACTGGGAAAATTGGAACATCCACATGCCAAAAAATGAAACTGGAGCAGGATGCATGGGGAGCTTAGTTGTTAAACGTCTGCCTTTGGCTCAGGTCATGATCCCAGGGTCCTGGGATCAAGCCCCACGTCGGGCTCCCCACTCGGCGGGAAGCCGGCTTCTCCCTCTCCCACTCCCCGTGCTTGTGGTTCCCTTTTTCACTGTCTCCCTCTTTGTCAAATAAATAAATAAAACCTTTTTTTTTTAACGATTTTATCTGACAGAGAGAGACACAGCAAGAGACGGAACACAAGCAGGGGGAGTGGGAGAGGGAGAAGCAGGCTTCCCGCAGAGCAGGGAGCCCAAAGCGGGGCTCGATCCCAGAACCCTGGGATCATGACCTGAGCCCAAGGCAGACTCTCAACGACTGAGCCACCCAGGCGCCCCTAAATAAATAAAATCTTTAAAAAATGAAACTGGAGCACTATCTTCCACCATAAACAAAAATCAACTCAAAATGGACTAAAGATCTGAGTGTAAGACCTAAAACCATAAAATTCCTAGAAGAAAACACAGGCAGTAAACTCCTGGACATCAGTCTTGGCAGTAATTTTTTTAATTTGATACCAAAGCAAAGGCAACAAAAAGTGGGACTACGTCAAACTAAAAAGCTTCTGTACAGCAAAGGAAACCATTAACAAAATGAAACAGCAATCTACGAAATGAGGAAAATATCTGCAAATCATGTATCTGACAAAGAGTTAATATCTGAAATATATAACTAATATAACTCAGTAGCAAAAAGATCCCATTACACCTGTAAGAATGGCTATTCTCAAAAAGACTAGAAATAACAAGTGTTCAAGATGATGTGGAGAAAAGGGAGCCCTTGTGCACTATTGGTGAGAATGCAAATTGGTGCAGCCACTGTGGAAAACAGTATGGACATTCCTCAAAAAAATTAAAAATAGAACTACTGTATAGGCCAGCAATTCCACTTCCGTGTATTTATGTGGAAAAAAAAAAAAACTAACTCAAAAAGATATCTGCCCTCCCATGGTCGATGTGGAATTTTTACAATAACCAAGATATGGAAACAATCTACGAATGAATGGATAGATAAAATGTGATTTTACACACACACACACACACACACACACACACACACACACACACACACAGAGAGGAATATTATTTGATCATAAAGAAAAAGGAAATCTTGTCATTTGCGACACCATGAATGGACCTTGAGGGCATTATGCTAAGTGAAGTAAGTCAGAGAGAGAAAAACACATACTGTATAATCTCACTTACATATGGAATCAAAAAAAACTCAGAGAGGGGCGCCTGGGTGGCTCAGTCGGTTAAGTGCCTTTGGTTCAGGTCACGATCCCAGGGTCCTGGAATCGAGCCCTGCATCGGGCTCCCTGCTCAGCAGGGAGTCTCCTTCTCCCTCTCCCTATGCCTCTCCCCCCAGCTTGTGTTCTCTCTCTCTCTGAAATAAAATCTTAAAAAAAAAAAAACTCAGAGAACAGATTGTTAGTTGCCAGCAGGGGTTGGGAGATGGGTGAAATGGGTGAAGGTAGTCAAAAGATACAAACTTGAAGCTATAAAATAAGTCATAGGGATATAATGTACATCATGGTGACTACATTTAGTAATACTGTATTGTATATTTGAAAGTTGCTAAGAGGGGTGCCTGGGTGGCTCAGTTGGTTAAGTATCCAACTCTTAGTTTCAGCTTAGGTCATGATCTCAGGGGCATGGGATCAAGCTGCGTGTCAGGCCCCGAGCTCAGTGCAGAGTCAGCTGGAGATTCTTTCTCCCTCTTTCTTCCTCCCTGTCTCCTCCTCCCCCTGCTTGCTCTCTTTCTCTAATATAAATAAAATCTTTAAAAAAGTCGCTAAGAGAATAAATCTTAAACATTCTCATCACAAGAAAAAAATCTGTAACTACATGTGGTGATGCATGTTAACTGGACTTATTGTGATCACTTTGCAATATATACATATATTGAATCATTATGCTGTACACCTGAAACTAATATGTTATATTCAGTTATAGCTCAATAAAAAAGAAAAAAAATGGCATACAAACTATCAAGCTTAACTGCTGCTTTGGGTTTCTACTTCTTTCCCATGAAGCTTTCTGGGTATATGAATAATAAACCTTTTCTCCTGTTAACCCGGTGTTTATCAGTTTAATTTGCAGACCTCAGAAACTGAGCCTATGACAGTGGAGGAAAAGTTTTTTTTTTCTTCTCTGCCCTACACTTAAGCAAAGGTGACACGTAGACACCAAAAATATTAGTCATTCATAGGATATTTCAGTTATCACTAAACCAGGACCTAACACATGCAGAACCAAAATGAAAAACATAAAAAAGCAGTCATCTCTGTATTATTAAAAGTCCCTAACACTTCTGACTTAGCTGTTACTGTAGAAATGATGAACTAGTAGAACAGAAATTATCTTTAATTTCATAAAGAAAAGGAAGAAAAAAAAATTTATGTCTCCTTTTTGTGGTTAACTCCTTTAAATTACATTCAGTTATCGGTTCTGATCAATCAAAAAGAAACAAAGGAATTTGCAATGCTCTCTTAATATCTCCTTTTCTTTTTCAAATTCTTAAATTTGGTTTTAATTTTTTTTTTAAGTAGGTTCCATGCCTAGCGTGGAGTCCAATGCATGGCCTGAACTCATGACCCTGAGATCAAGACTTGGGCTGAGATCAAGAGACAGAGGCTCAACCAACTGAGCCACCCAGGTGTCCCTGGTTTCAATTCCTAATATTTACCCTCCAAATAGTAAATCCTATCTTCTACAAATACCCTTGACACAAAAACTCTCAGTTTAAGAAAACTATTTCAGGGCACCTGGGTGGCTCAGTTGGTTAAGCCGCTGCCTTCGGCTCAGGTCATGATCCCAGGGTCCTGGGATCGAGTCCCACATCGGGCTCCCTGCTCATGCAGGAAGCCTGCTTCTCCCTCTGCCTGCCGCTCCCCCTGCTTGTGCTCTCTCCCTCTATCTCTGTGTGTCAAATAAATAAATAAAATCTTAAAAAAAATTTTAAAAAAATAAAAATAAAAAATAAAAAAAAAAGAAAACTATTTCATTTATGTAAACCTTTGCTATATGGTATTGGTGGTATTGTGTCTAAATACTAAGTACATAAAAAAGATTATCCTGTTAAATATTGCTAAAGTCAAATGATATTATCAAACACACATGACAAACCCTGAAATATTTCATCAGATGATAAATTCTGACTACCTTAATAGAAAGTTTTAACCATGGTACTCTGATTGACCACATTAGTAGAAAGGTATCTTAGATTTCTGGAAACATTACTTTACTTATTGTAAATTAGTACAGCTTTTACCTACTACTGCTAAGGAACCAGGGAACATGAAAACAAAAAACCCAGTACATATATTTGTGAATAATCAGAAATTATACAAGGTTTCATATACAAAAAACAATAAAACTAGTTTTATTAGAATACATTTCTTAAACTTATAATCTATTTTATTTTAGAGGAATACAAATAATAATGATTATGTACCTGAAACTAATATAATACTTTATTTTAATTATACTCAAATAAAATAACACTAATAAGAATAAAACAAAAATAATTAAATAATTAAATAATAATTAGATGTTATAATATAATCTTAGGTGCAGAAAAATGCTTAGGAAAAAATGACTGGTTGATGAAGCTATCCAGAAGAAAATAACAATTATCTTCAGGGGAAAGAAAAAATTTTTATTTAAATTAAATCTTCAGCTTTTTGAAACACTAAAAATGAAATTATAGAAACAGGAGGAGAGAAAGAAAAACAAGATTTTAGCTCTCTAAAAGGTAAATCTTACCATTTGCAATGACATGAATGAAACTAGAGGGTATTATGTTAAGCAAAATAAGTCAAAGAAAGGCAAATACCATATGATTTCACTCATATGTGGACTTTAAGAAACAAAACAGATGAACATAGGGGAAGGGAAGGGAAGGGAAGGAAAAATAAAATAAGATGAAAATTGAGGGGGAGGCAAACCATAAGAGACACTGAACTCTAGGAAACAAACTGAGGGTTGCTGGAGGGGAGGCGGATGGGGGAAGGGGTAACTGGGTGATAAGCAATAAAGGAGGGTACTTGATATAATGAGCCCTGGGTATTATATGCAACTGATGAATCACTAAATTCTACCTCTGAAACTAATAAAAAAATAAAAATAAAAAATAAGGGGGAAAAACTGACAGCTTTAAGGAACTTCTTTTTAAAAGACGATTAAACAAAATTTCCCCTCAGCATCAGTGAGCTGCCACATTCAAATCGACTTCACTATTAGGCATGCAGCATTGAATTACAGAACAATTTTGCTCATGCATGGACAAATGCTATTTTTCACCACTGAAATTATTTATCTGTAGCACACTCATTAGTAAACTAACCCCCCTTCCTATGTTCCAACAACCAACCTGCTTTGTGAGCTAAATCCCAATCCCAAATCAGATGTTGTTGGCAAAACTAATCTCTGAATGAAAACGGTACAACAGCCAATCAGAACACAGAATTTAGATCGTATGTTACTGACGTTGAAAGAGAAAATTATGCAGTTTCCAGCAAGTAGTTTTAGTCAGGTTTCTTGGCTCAGCAAAATTGAAATATCATCTTTGGAGACATATATGATATTTTCTTATAATTATATTGTTAATTTTTTTTCTTGGAAAATATGTTTTGGGGGGGTTTTTTTTTTTTGAAAGTACGTTTTTCTGTGCTCGCTTCGGCAGCACATACACTGAAAGTATGTTTTTCTAAAAGACTGTCTCACAACCCAAGCAATGATTTTAACAATTAGGATAAATAGTCTGTAATATTTAATTAATTAAAAGTTAAAACATTTAGGTTGGAATAGTAATAAGATTTTCTCTCCCTCTGTGCTATTCCTCAAACTAGAAGAGAGCTCCTTCAGATCTCAATTTATTTTGACAATGCCTTTTTTTGCCCACTCACTTGATATAATTTAGGTAAACAGCAGTTTGTTCAGTTAAAATTAACTGCTTTGAAGATTTCAAAATGCTAATAATAATTTCCTCCCAATAACAATGAATTAATTATATTTTCAAGGACTTCTCCAGTTGGAGAATAGGATGATTAAGGCATGATAAGTTTTAGACATATTTCATTCAAATAAACAGAATACTGTTTCTTAGCATTGTTCACAAACACATAGATGGAATTGAAACAATTTCTTTAACTTATCCTTTTCACAGATTACTGAATGAAAGCTATTGGTCTAAAATAAAATCTCCTGGTTTGGCCATAACCTAGCAATATAATTTTGGACAGTTCTCTTACACTTTCTTGACTGCTTATCTATAAAATGTTTGATTACATCTACATAGTCCCTCCTGTCTCTCATTTTAAATGGGCTCTTATAATTGGCCATCCAAGAAAGATAGTATCCTAGGCAAATTTCACAAATTTCATTAAAACTTGACTGGGGTGGGGAGGGGGGGAATGCTCAGTCTGTTGGGCATCCAACTCTTGGTTTCAGCTCAGGTCCTGATCTTAGGGTCCTGAGATTGAGCCCCTATCAGGCTCCTCGATCAGCAGGGAGTCTGCTAGTGATTCTCTCTCCCTCTCCATTTGCCCCTCCCCCCTGCACTCACTCTCCCTCTCTCTAAAATAAATAAATAAATCTCTAAAAAATTTGGGTACCATAAGTCATATTCCCAACTGGTAACCTAAATGTAATTATGAAGACCACTAAGTTTTTCTGGGTTTTCATTAAAAAAACAGAACCAAAAAGAAAAGCATTAATATTTTTTTTAAATGAGTAATAAAACTAAGGAAAACTGGTATTAGATTTAGGGGTAGGGGAGTGGAGAAACAAAAGAGAGGATGGAACACTTTCCAGATCATTATATGAGGCCAGTATTACCCTAATGCCAATACCAGAAAAAAACAATATGAAAGGGACACCTGGGTGGCTCAGACGGTTAGGCATCCAACTTGATTTTGGCTCCAGTCATGATCTCAGGGTTGTGGAATTGAGCCCTGTCTGGGGCTTCGTGGTGGGCACAGAACCTGCTTAAGATTCTCTCTCTCCCTTTCCCTCTACCCCTCCCCCCTCCCCCACCCATTGTGCGCATGCTCGCTCTCTCTTAAAAAAAAAAAAAAAGACAATACAAGAGAAGAAAACTACAGACCAATACCAATATCCCTTAGGAACACAAACACAAAAATCCTCAACAAAATACTACCAAACCAATTCCAACAACACATAAAAAAGATTATATACAATGACCAAGTGAGATTTATTCCAGGAATGCAAGGTTAGTTCAACTAACAAAAATTAATAATGTATACACCATATTGACAGAATAATAAAGCTTTGGTTATCAAAATAAATACAGCAAAAGCATTTCACAGAAATCAAACACCCCTTCCCAATAAAACACTCAAGAAATAGGAAAGGGCATTTCCTCAACCTGATGAAGAGCATCTACAAAGATACTATCAGCCACCCCTCACAACCCCGGGGCAGCAGCTCTTTCTGCCCGTGGGTCCTGTCCCCATGCTTTAATAAACCACCATTTTGCACCAAAGACATCTCAAGAATTCTTCCTTGGTCGTCAGCTCTAGACTCCACCCCAATGAACTTCGCCTATATCCCCAAACCCCATCATATGGCACCCAAACATGGGGCTTTGAGTCTTATATCTGGACTCAGCTTCGGCGGAAAATTGTCTCAGGCACCATGGCTCCTCCCTTCACTGTCAAGGAGCAAGAAGAGCACCTCCTGGACCTAGCACCACCTACTCCAGATTTCCCCACCAGTGTCTCAGTGTCAAGACTTCTTCACTGCCATAACTTCCAGCTAACAGATGATCCTTTCCACTCAAGGAAGTTCATCGATGTTGACCGTGTTGGATTCAGCTGCCTCCCCCTTTTTTAACTCCCCTATACATTCCCCAACTGACCAATACTGACCCATAGGTAGGGACATCTCTACGCCCCTGTTCAGCAGGAAGACATTACAGAAGATGAGACCTTCCATCTTCTAGAACCTTAAAGATTTAAGGGTCAAATTGTAGGGGGGAATGATGAGGGAACAGAAGGCAAGCTGAGGACAAAGCAGAAGCTGACACCCCACAACCCACCCCCCCATGGGATATATATGTGACATTCCTCAGGCACTTCTGGCTGCCCTAAAGGAAAAACTAACTTAAAGAGTCTCCCTCAGTTTACAAATGTCTTAGCAATCTACAAGAACAAAGCATTCGATACTATCATCAATAACCTAGCTTCCAGAAGGAAATGTAGATACAGTTAAAGACTTTATAACTTGCAGCCCATCAACAGATACTTGAAGTGGGCAGAGAGTAATGTTCCTCCAGGAAGTTCCCAACTATCTTCATGTGTAAGGCCTTACTAGAGGGGTAAACAACCTTAACTTGACAAGGGCAAGGCCTCCGGTATCCTGTGAGTCTTCTTTAGCATAGAAAGTTCTTTCAGAAACCTCCCTTTCTCCTTACCTCCCCTAACCCCATAGTATATTATCAGCCACTGCTCACAACCCCAGGGCAGCTGTTCTTTCTGCCCATGGGTCCTGTCCCCGTGCTTTAATAAACCACCGTTTTGCACCCAAAAAAAAAAAAAAAGGGGGGCATCTACAAAAATCCTACAGCTAACATCATACATAATGGTGAAAGACTGAATGCTTTCTTCTAAGGTCGGGAATAATACAAGGATGTCTTCTCTTGCCAATTCTAGTCAACACTGTACTGGAGGTTCTAGCCAGAGCAATTAGGGAAATAAAATAAATCAAAGGCACCCAGATTAGAAAGTAAAACTACCTCTACCTGCATATAGAAAATTAAAAAGAATACACAACACACAGACACACACACACACACACAATTAGTTAATAAACAAGCTCAGCAAGATTGGAGGATAGAAGATCAGCACAAAAATCAGCTGAATTACTATACACTAGCAACAATCCAAAAATGAAATGAAGGGGTGCCTGGGTGGCATAGTCGGCTAAGTGTCCGACTCTTGATCTCAGCGTCATAAGTTCACGTCCCACACTGGGCATGGAACCAACTTAAAAAAAAAAAAAAAACACAAGAAAATGAAATTAAGAAAACAATTCTCTTTAAAATAGCTCCCTAGAGAATAAAAAATTGAATAGATATGGGGCCTGGGTGGCTCAGTTGTTAAGCGTCTGCCTTCAGCTCAGGTCATGATCCCAGGGTCCTGGGATCGAGCCCTGAACCAGGCTCCCTGCTCGGCGGGAAGCCTGCTTCTCCCTCTCCCACTCCCCCTGCTTGTGTTCCCTCTCTCGCTGTGCCTCTGTCAAATAAATAAAATCTTTAAAAAAAAATTGAAGAGATATTTCAGCAAAGAAGAAATACAAATGTCCAATAAGCACTTGAAAAAATGTTCAACATTATTAGTCATTAGGGAAATACAAATCAAAACCACAATGAGATACCACTTCACACCCACTAGGATGGCTATAATAAAAAAAGACAATAGACTAAAAAATACAAAAAGATAATAACAAGTGTCAGTGAGGATACAAAAAAGCAAAACCCTCACAAAAGCTGGCAAAAAATGTAAAATCATGTAGCCACAACACAAACATATAGAAAACAGTTTGGCAGTTCCTCAATAAAGCTAAAGGTACCATATGACCCAGTAATTCCACTCCTAGCTATATACCCAAGTGAACTGAAAATGTCCATACAAAAATTTGTACATGTTCATAGTAGCATTCTTCATAACAGCCAAAAAGTGGGGAAAAGCCAAATATCCATCAACTGATAAATGGAAAAACAAATGCGGTACATCCATTAAGTGGAATATTATTCAGCCATAAAAAGAAATGAAGTACTGACACATGGAACAATTGGATGAACCTTGGAAACATTACACTAAGTGAAAGAAGCCAAACACAAAAGGCCATATACCATATCATTTCATTTATGAAGTGTCCAGAACAAGTAAACCCATGGAGACAGGAAGTAGATTAATGATTGCAACAAGCCTGGGGAAGAAGAATGGGGAGAGACTGCTGCTCCCCCCCGCCCCTGCTCATCCTTTCTCTCTCACTCTCTCTCTCAAATAAAATCTTTATTTTTTAACTTTTTTTTTTATGTATTTATTTGACAGAGAGGGAGAGAGAGACAGTGAGAGAGGGAACACAAGCAAGGGGAGAAGCAGGCTTCCTGCAGAGCAGGGAGCCCAATGTTGGGGCTCGATCCCAAGACCCTGGGATCATGACCTGAGCCGAAAGCAGACACTTAACAACTGAACCACCCAGGCATCCCAATAAAACCTTTTCTAAAAATTAAGTAAAAATTTGGGCGCCTGGGTGGCTCAGTTGGTTAAGCGACTGCCTTCGGCTCAGGTCATGATCCTGGAGTCCTGGGATCGAGTCCCACATCGGGCTCCCTGCTCAGCAGGGAGTCTGCTTCTCCCTCTGACCCTCTTCCCTCTCGTGCCCGCTATCTCTCATTCTCTCTCTCTTAAATAAATAAAATCTTTAAAAAAAAAAAATTAAGTAAAAATTTTTTTAAAACCCACTGAATTATATATTTCAAAATGATGTATATTGTCATGTAAATTAGATCTCAATAAAAGAGAAAAAGTAGCCAAACAAAGGTACTTTTAAAATTCCACCTAATTTGGGGCACCTGGGTGGCTCAGTTAGGCATCTGACTCTTGGTTTTGGCTCAGGTCATGAGCTCAGGATCATGGGAGGAGCCCCAAGCCCTGCATCATTGGGCTCTGTGCTCAGTAGGGACTCTGCTTCCCCCTCCCCCTTCCTCTGCCCCTCCCCTCCACTCATGCACTCTAAAATAAATAAATCTTTAAAACATAAAATAAAATTTCACCTAATTTAAAACAGACTTTTATCAGACCTTTTAAAGTCATGGCAAAGAAAAAATAAAAATACATAAAAAGACCAATCACAGAGAGGAGGATTTGTTTCAATTCAGGGCTTACTTTCAACCCATTACCACAATTTTATATGTAACAGAAAAACTACCTGGTTCTGAACCTTTTTAGTTATATGTTTAGTTATATGTTTTGGTTGCTCCTTTTTAAGCTCCTAGCCTCATTTTCTTCCTCTGACACTGTTTTTCACCCCTTCCAACTTCCTTTATTTTTCCCCAGGAGCTCTGTCTCTCCCAACATACTTTGTCAGTTTATGACTTGCATAGGAGGAATCACCCCATAATATTTCATTCTACATTGTGCTTTTTTTAAGATTTTATTTGAGAGAGAGAGAGAGCATCAGTGAGCAAGCATGATGAGGTGGGGAGCGACAGAGGGAGAGGGAGAAGCAGGCTCCCTGCTGAGCAGGGAGACTGACACAGGGCATTATCCCAAGACCTGTGGATCATGACCTGAGCTGAAGGCATACACTTAACTGACTGAGCCACCCAGGTACCCCTCATTCTGCATTGTTTTTAAGGTTCACTTATATTGATACATAACTATAGTTATGTTCACTGCTCTCTATCTTTACATGACTAGTCTATAATTTCTTCATTCTGTTATTGATGAATTCTTTAGTTGTTTCCAGGTTTTGCTTTTACAAATAATATTGCTATGAACTTTCTTCTACTTGTCATGGGTACAAACTCCTGCCCACCTCCTAGAGTTACCATAGGGTATATACTTCACTCGATACTGCTAAATTATCCTTTTCTAAAGTGGCATTCCAACTGATACTCTACTCCCCACAGCAGTATATGATGAGTTCTCATTATTCCACATCTTCAACAAAATGGTGAGTATAAAATATTGAGATTTTTAACTTGCATTTCCATAACAACCAAGAAGACTGAACACTCTTTCATATCTACAAGTCATTTGTGTTTCCTCTTCTATGAATTTCCAACCCACTATCTATTATTATCATTGGTTTATAAAATATTCTTTATACCATCTGGATATTAATCCTTTTTAAATGTTCTGCAAACATTCTCTCCCAGAGTATTTTTCATTTCATGTTGTCTTTTGATAACTGCACATTTTTAATTTTGATCTAGACCTATTTATTGATCTTTTCCTCTACAATTCAAATTTGAAACCTTATTGAAGAAATCTTTCCTACCTTTTCCACCCTGATATCATAAAAATATTCTTCCAGTGTCACCTGGGTAGCTAAATAAGTTAAGCAACCAACTCCTGGTTTTGGCTCAGGTCATGATCTCAGGGTCATGAGATCGACCCCGGCATCAGGCTCTGCACTAGGTACGGGGCCTGCTTGAGATTCTCTCTTTCTCTCCCTCTGCCTCTCCCCCACCACTCACTCTTGCTCTCTAAAAAAATAATAATAATAAAGTAAATATAAAAAAATTAAAATATTCTCCCATATTTTTTTCTGAAAGTTTTGCTTTTCACGTTTACATCTTTAATCATTAGGAACTTACATATATGGTGTGAAGAGAAATTCCATTTTATTATTTCCCATATAACCAACTATTTCATTATCATGTATTGTTTAGTCAGTTCATCATTGTCTCACTTATCTACAAAGCTCTATCATATGTTTTAGTTTCCTTATATGAAGGAGTTCAGATTCTTGTGCCTTTGTTCTGCTCCCTTGTTTGGTTTATCCTGTGCCATTAATTAACACGTTGTTAACACATTAGCACATTGTCTTCTGTTGGGTTTTTTTTTTAAAGATTTATTTATTTGAGCAAGTGAAAGGAGGGGAGGGAAAGAGAGATAGAGCACAAGCAGGGGGAGAGGCAGAGGGAATGGGAGAAGCAGACTCCCTGCTGAGCAGGGAGCCTGATGTGGGGCTCGATCCCAGGACCCTGGGATCCTGACCTGAGCCAAAGGCAGACGCTTAACTGACTGAGCCACCCTGGCACCCCCCAGCACACTGTTAATTAGTATGGCTTTATTTATAAGTTATACTATCTGAATAAGTAAATTCAGTTTTTTTGGCAGCTTCTCTCCTATTATAAATTTTGGACAGGAACTGTTGCATTATATGAAATATCCTATCATTATATTAAATAGAATTGTATTACATGTATAATTTGGAAAGAACTAATGTGTTTATGATACTGAGTCTTCCTACCCACTAATATGGTATCCCAATTTATTTAGATCTTCTCTAATGTCTTTTAATAAAATTTTACAATTTTCTCCATAAAAGGTCATGTGCATCTTTTGTTGGGTTCCAAGGTAATTTTTCAATTGTTGTTGCTCTAATAAATTTTATCTTTTTAAAATTACATGTGTTGTGGGGCCCCTGGATGCCTCAGTCCATTAAGCATCTGCCTTTGGCTCAGGTCCTGATCCCAGGGTCCTGGGATCGAGCCCCGCATCGGGCTGTCGGCTCAGCGGGGCATCTGCTTCTCCCTCTCCATCTGCCTTTCCCCTGTTTGTGCTCTCTCCCTAATAAATAAATAAAATCTTAAAAAAATAAAAAATAAAAAAAACAAAATTACCTGTGTTGTAAAAACACAAGTGTCTATCAACAGATCAATAGATATACAAAAGGTGGTATACACACCACATAATGGAGTATTATTCAGCCATAAAAAATGAAGTTCTGAAAAAAAAAAAAAAGAAGTTCTGATACATGTTATAAAACCTGGGGTGCCTGGGTGGCTCAGTCATTAAGCGTCTGCCTTTGGCTCAGGTCATGATCCCAGGGTCCTGGGATCTTCCTGCTCTGCAGGAAGCCTGCTTCTCCCTCTCCCATTCCCCCTGCTTATGTTCCCTCTCTCACTGTGTCTCTCTGTCAAATAAATAAATAAAATCTTAAAATAATAATAATAATAATAATAATAATAATAATAATATGGATAAACCTTAGGAACATGCTAAGTGAAATAAGCCAGACAAAAAAAAGGACAAAAACTTACGATTCTACATTTATGAAATACCTAGAACAGGCAAATTCATAATTATTCTTCTAGACTCAGGTAGAGTTTATCTTAAGCTATGATTATCCATAAATATCAATATACTCACTTATAAAAAACTATATAAGCTTGATTTGACTACTATTAAAAAAATGAGAAAATAGCAAGTGTTGGTGAGTATGTGGAGAAACTGGAACCCTGGTGCACTGTCGGTGGGATTGTAAAAATGGCACAACACTCTGGAACATAGTATGGAGGTATCTCAAATCCAGCAATTCCAATTTGGGTTTATATCCAGAAGAATTGAAAGCAGGGTCTAGAAGAGACATCTGGACACCTATGTTCATAGTTGCACTATCCACAATAGCCACTGGTGGAAGGAACCCAAATGTCCATTGACAGATGAATGGATAAACAAACTGTATCATATGCATACCATGGAATATTACTCAGCCTTAAAAAAGAAAGAAATCCCACAGCAACTTCTTGCTAGACACCTCTACAAAGGCAAGAGAAACAAAGGCAAAAATGAATTACTGGGACTTCATCAAGATAAAAAGCTTTTGCACAGCAAGAGAAACAGTCAACAAAACTAAAAGGCAACCTACGTGATGGGAGAAGATATTTGCAAATGTCGTATCAGATAAAGGGCTAGTATCCAAAATCTGTAAAGAACTTCTCAAACTCAACACCCCAAAAAACAAAAAACCCAGTCAAGAAATAGGCAGAAGACATGAGCAGACATTTCTCCAAAGACATACAAATGGCTAACAGACACATAGAAAAAATGCTCAACATCACTTGGCACCAGGGAAATACAAATTAAAACCACAATGAGATACCACCTCACACTAGTCAAAATGGCTAAAATTAACAAGTTAGGAAATGACAGATGTTGGCAAGGATGTGGAAAAAGGGGAAGCCTCTTGCACTGTTGGTGGCAATGCAAATTGGTGCAGCCACTCTGGAAAACAGTATGGAAGTTACTCAAAAAGTTGAAAATAGAGCTATGCTACAACCCAGCAATTGCACTACTGGGTATTTACCCTAAAGATACAAATGTAGTAATCCGAAGGGGCACCTGTACCCCAAAGTGTATAGCAGCAATGTCCAATTATAGCCAAACTATGGGAAGAGCCCAGATGTCCAATGACAGATGAATGGATAAAGAAGATGTGGTATATTCAGAGTTTTTTCTACTTTCCTTTTCCAACCTATCAGTTCCTCTTTCCCCAGGGGAGGTCTATATTTTTAAATGGCAACCAACATAAATGATATATGATCATAATAGATTCCACAAAAATAAAAGATGTGGTGTGTGTATACACACACACACACAATGGAGTACTCAGCTATCAAAAAAAAAATGAAATCTTGCCATTTGCAACAATGTGGATGGAACTAGAGGGTATTATGCTAAGCAAAATAAGTCAATTAGAGAAAGACAATTATATGATCTCATTGATATGTGGAATTTAAGAAACAGAACAGAGGATCATAGGGGAAGAAAGAAAAAAAATAAAACGACGAAATCAGAGAGGGAGACAAACCATAAGGGACTCTTAATCATAGGAAACAAAACTGAGGGTACTGAAGGGGAGGGGTTGGAGGGGGGTGGGGGAACTGGGTGATGGACATTAAGGAGGGCTTGTGATGTAATGAGCACTGGGTGTTATATACAACTGATGAATCACTGACCTCTACCTCTGAAACAAATAATACATCATATGTTAATTAACTGAATTTAAATTTAAAAAAAAGAAAGAAATCCTGTCACATGCTACAACAGAGATGAGCCCTGAGGACATTATATTAAGTAAAATAAACCAGTCACAAAAAGGCAATCACTGTATGATTCCACTTTATATGAGGTAACCAAAGTAGTAAAATACATAGAAACAGAAAATAGAATGGTAGTTACTGGGGCCTGAGGAAAGGAGGAAAAGGGAGTGGTTATTTAATGGGGATAGCATTTCAAATTTGCAAGATGAAAAAGCTCTACATATATGTTCCACAACAATGTGAATATGCTTAATGCTACTGAACTGCACACTCAAAAATGTTTGTGCTGGTAAATTTTATGGTGGTTTTAAAATTGTAATTAATTAGATGGGCCTAATATTGTTTGGGTAGGTAGATTTTTTTAAATTACTAATTCAATTTCTTTTATGGCTAAAAGAGTATAAAGATTTTTAATTTCTTCTCAAGTCAGTTTTGGTAAGTTATTCTTAGTTGTTTTTAGAATGTGCTTTTGCTACTGAAGCTACCTTTTCATAGCTCATTAAAATGTCTACATTATCTTTACTTCTTTGTAGTTACCAGATGGGCCCTATTAGAAAGTATCAAGTATTCATTTAAAGCCATAAGCCATTACATATGGACTTGATCCTAAAATTAGACAAATTATAATGGTGACTACTTCTTGTAGAAATATACAGATGCCAATTACAGATGTCTCCAAATATAAAAACTGATAAATAATATATCTACACATGGCAATCCCTACTTTATGAGTAAAGTGAGATCATTCTTATTAAGTCCTTTCTGATAATTCTTAAAGACTTCTCATATGTAAAATGTTTTATATTCAAATGCTTCTTGCACTAAAACCACAGAATGTAAGTGCCAAGACTGGAGAAAAAGGTTAAGTGGAAATTTACCCTAAAAAAGGTCCTTATATTTCTTTCAGCTCAGCATGGAAGAGCTAAATCCCTGGTTTCAGTGGCCTTTTAACTACTGTTTCAAAAGAAGTGTTTTCTTCCATTAACCATAATAAGCAATCAAATATAAATGATTGTTTAAGGGGAAAAAGAACTAGATAGACAGATTTATAATTATATTTGAAACCTATTCTAGAAGGCCTACCAATGAGTTCATGATTCAACTTGCAAAGTTAGTTGGAAGACATTATTTCTTCCATTTTCTCCAAAGCAGTCTCAGAAGTGATGCACTAGAGATCCAGAAATTATGTTGGGTCCCTTTATGACATCTACAGATAGGCTTGGTCTTTCATTAAAAATAAGCAAGAAAAAAAAAAAAAGCAAGAATAGTATTTTTTTTCCTTATCTGAGCAAAAGGCTCCAGAAACATGACATAGACTATTATAAAGAATCTTTTAACATGAAAAAAACAAGTCAAAGAGACCAAAAAAATAAGACTAGCCTACATATCCTTCAGTCCAAGTTCAAATATAATCATCTACAAAGTCTCTCTTCTACCCTAGTCTACAACATCTCCTTCGGCTGAACTTCTAAAGCACTTGTTGGTATCACTCTTTTGACAGTTATCTATTGTTCATATTATTACTCACCTCAGAATCTGTTTTAACTGGGAAATAAAAATTAGAGCAATAAATGAGGAAAATATTAAGTAAGACTGCATATATAAAACAATACCTGAGACAGTAACTATTCAATAAGTACTATAAAAGTTACCTCTCTCTCTGCCATTTATCAAATTTATGACTCTGAACAAGTCACTTTTGCTAACTCTCATTTTCTTCATCTTTAAAGTAGAAATAAAGATCCCTGACAAATGACTGTCTATGCGCTAATAGGGATGACCAATACTCTTTGGTTTTCAGAGCATTTTTTCATCATTATGCCTAACACAATCCCTTGACTATTACAGTCGATCATTACTAAACCTTTGTACAACATACACTTTTATTACCTTACCATTATAAAATAAGCACTTTATAAACTATAAACATAAATATCAATAGCTAGAAAATAGTTTATACGAATGTGTCATAATTTACTTAACTATTCCCTCAAAGTTGTGCATCAACTATTCTCTTGTCAGTATCTCCACCCAGCTTCTTGTTCTTTTACCACACCAGCCCAGTAAATCTCTCAGCCATGGGGAATCAATCCAACCATCTGCTGAATTCTGAAGAAAATCACAAGCTGGCAATTTGTGCCACTACAAATTTACGAGTCTCTAATTTTGAGATCAACTATCCTATTAGTAATTTATCTACATGCCTCTGATCAGTGACCTACTCCATCCCACGGTGATCAGCGGCTATGCCATATCTGAAGCCTAACACCACACACCTCTTCTCTCACAACTGCCATCTGCCAGAAAGAAGAAACCTGATTTCATCCAATTTTCCAATCTACATTCTTCTTCAAACCCATCCTCTTCCTTCCAAGTGTTAGACAAAAGTATCTCTCCTTCCCTGTGGTTATAATCTCTTCTCACCACCAAACCCATCCTTCCTGTTCCATCAAATCACACCCCATTTAACTCAACTTTATCTCTACCTTATCATCTCCACCAAAACATAATATACATACAACTCTTCTATCTTTGAAAAAAAATTGTTTCTCAGATCTACATCTCTCTCTAGCTACCTCTCACTTCTGCTTCCCAGCAAGTTTTCCGAGCGGTCTATAAGTGTAGTCTCTATTTTCTTACCTCCCACTCAACTCTTGAATCTAATTTGATTTCTACCCCATTCACAAAATATAATCTTGTTAAGGTCTTCTCAGCAACAGAGTCCAGCAGAAACTTTTTTTTTTTTAAGATTTTATTTATTTATTTGAGAGAGAGAATGAGAGACAGAGAGCACGAGAGGGAAGAGGGTCAGAGGGAGAAGCAGACTCCCCCCACCCCGAGCAGGGAGCCCGATGTGGGACTCGATCCTGGGACTCCAGGATCATGACCCGAGCCGAAGGCAGTCGCCAAACCAACTGAGCCACCCAGGCGCCCCAGCAGAAACTTTTCTATCTTTATTTCACAACCACTTTAAATTTTACACTGTTAGCCATTTTTTTCCTTCTTGAAAGGGTCTCCCTGGATTTCCCCAGAGACCAGTTTCCTTGTTCATTTCCTACCTTTCCTGCTGCTTTTGAGTCTTGAATCTAGTCATGTTGGTTTAGCATACAATGTTTCAAGAGTTCGTAACTACCTATAGGATAAAGTCCAAACTCAAACTCTTCATTCAGCATGGCATATAAGGCCCTTCATGGTCTGGCCTCCTTTTTTTTTTTTTTTTTTAAGATTTATTTATTTGAGAGAGGGGGAGAATGTGAGCAAGAGAGCAAGGGGGAGGGGCAGAGGGAGAGAGAAACTCAAGCAGCACAGAGCCCACAACCCAGAGATCATGACCTGAGCTGAAACCAAGAGTTGGAGGCTTAACCGACTGTACCACCCAGGTGCCCCTCTGCTTACTCTTCTACGCTCATTCTCCTATTACTTTCCCACAGGCACCTTTTACCCTAGGCACACCAAAAACACCCACAGCTCATCCAAACAAACACTTTCTCATGCCTTTGTTCTTATGTTCCCTGTACTTCACAAAATACCCATTCCTTCCTCCCTCCCCTCCAGCCCTTTCTCTCACCATACTCCTTTATAACCAGCTACTTTTGCGGGGGTGGGGGAGAGGGGGATCAGGTCATACACAATTTTTTCTGTGAAACCTTCCCTCACATCTTTAGTCTAAACACCACTACTTCTTTGATTCCACAGAGCTGTTCTCAACCTTCTAATATAAAGCTTATTCATTATAGTTTAGCTATTGACTTGTCTTTGTGATAAACTGTGAGCTCCTTGAGGACACACATTTTCTTATTTATCTTTTATATCACCATTGTTGAGTGTCTCACAAAGAGAAGGCACTCAATAATATTTGTTGAATTAATACATGAGATGACCAGCATTTAGGCTTACCAGAGAGAAGTGAAGATCCAAGAATAATCATGCTGTAAGTACAGCATGGAATTTTACTGAAGGCAGGGGGGAAAAAATGATCAGCCTGGAGAGAGAAAAAAATTTTTGAAATTTCCCATAGAAAAAGGTAAAATAGGCTAACAGAAAAAAAAATGATAATCAGCCACATCTGCTATGAATATTAACTCATTGCTTCTTTTTGCCCAAAATTTTACCCATACGGATCTTAGAGCCAAATACACAATAGAGTCAGGTAGCTTCTAGCAAGTAAGATGTACAGCAGCCTCTAGCAAAACTTCCAGCATAAACCACTCGCCTTAACCTCTCTAACATTTTCTCACTGTTATCACAAAAACACAGACCTTCCAGAAGAGTACCTGCTACATGCCAGATACAAGCTAAGTATTATTTCATTATATGTATATGTATGTATATGTAATAGTTTTATAATTCTTATAAAAATCTTTGTGAATTAAGTATTACTACTCCCATTTTATAGAGAACTCTTCAATGCCACATCATTGTTAAGCAGACTAAATTCAAACCAGTCTTCTAACAAAGTATAATTATCCTCTCAAGGCAGCAACTACATGAAATGAACATGTGATCTGAAAGTTTCCAGTTGTCTTTCAGGCACTTTTACATCATGTGTAAGGCTAACTCTAAGCTAGCCTTCTACAGCAGATGTTGTAGAAAATTCAAGATAAGACATTCACCAAATTCATTCTCTGCTTGTAAGGGTCCTCTGTCTTTTATCCATACTTCCAATTCCTTGTTCATCAAACCCTAAGAAACAGGGTTAGTGAAAATTTTATTCTCAAATTTAGAGTCTGTGAGGTAGATAGAATAATAGTCCTACAAAGATGTCCACATCCCAAACCCTGGAACCTGTGAATATTTTATATCACATAACAAAAGGGATTTTGCAGATGAGATTAAGAACATTGACACAGAAAGATTATTTTGGATTATCCATGTGGGCCAGAGAAATCAAAAAAGTCATTATAAAAGGGAGGCAAGAATATCAGTCAGAGAAACAGATATGACAACGGAAGTAGAAGACAGAAAGAGAGATTTAAAGATGCAACATTACTGGCTTTGAAATGAAGTAAGGGGCCAGCAGCCAAGGAATGCAGGCAGCTCCTAGAACAAAATGGATTATTCTCTAGGGCCTCCAAAAGGAATACAGCCTGCTGACATCTTGACTTTAGGACTTTTGATGTCCAAAACTGCAAGATGATAAATGTGAGTTGTTTTAAGCCACTAAATTTATGGTAATTCATATGGCAACAATAGGAAACTAATAAGAGTTTTTACTTATCAATGCCTGAGAGTAAGAGGTGATTAATTTTTTGTATTAAATTTAGTATTTACTTGTAAATCTTTTAACTTTTTATAGGTACTTTCGACATTGTTTTTGCTATATAATAATAAATCTAGGACAAAAACTGTCCACAATCCTGTTATCAAATCAATGTTTCCATTTGATCATATTCTAGGTCTTTTCCTTCACCATATTCTATTTTTATGTATTTGTGGTAGTATCAAGGAATGGATTTTGTAATCTATATTTTTACTAGTAATGCTTACTCCATGAGTTCTTTCCCATTTTGCTTCATTTTTTTCTGAGATCCTCTTAACCTGTTCTTTCTAAGCGCAGGTAAGCATCTTTCACTGCTCCTGCAACATTTCAAAAATACTCCTGCATCAAGTTCTTTGTAATTGCTGTTCACTCTTCCTCTAATACCCTTCATTCAGCTATCCCCACAACTCACTCCTTCAACTTCCGCCAGGTCTCTGCTCAAAATGTCATCTTAAGATATTTGGAATACATGTAAGAGACAAGAATATCCAGAATCTTTAACTCCAACAAACCAATAAGAAAAAAAGACAATCCAATAGAAAAATGGGCAAAAGACATGAAAAGGTGTCTCATACAAGAGAATAACCAAATGGCCAACATGTGAGAAGATGATCAACCACATTAGGAATCAGGAAAATGCAAATGAATTTAAACCGTAATGAGATGCCACTACACACTTAGATGATTTGCAAAAATGTAAATATATGACAACACCTAGGGATTAGTAGATGTAGTTAACGCTCAGATACCGTTACAGATAGAAATAATTTGGCATTCTCTAGAAGGGCTGAGATACACATATTTTATAAACCAGAATTCTCAATCCTAGATATACCTTAGAGAAATTCATTCACATATGACATATGTGCAAAATCTTCATAACAGCATTGTCCATAATAGCCAAGATAGAAACTACCCAAATGTCTATTAAAAGTAGAAATAGGGGCACCTGGGTGGCTCAGTCATTAAGCATCTGCCTTCAGCGCAGGCCATGACCCCAGGGTCCTGGAATCGAGCCCCGCATCAGGCTCCCTGCTCCATGGGAAGCCTGCTTCTCCCTCTTCACTCCCCCTGCTTGTGTACCCTCTCTCACTGTGTCTCTCTCTGTCAAATAAATAAATAAAATCTTTAAAAAAATAAATAAATAAAAGTAGAAATAAACTGTTCTACAACAAAATACCATATAATAAAAAAATAAGAAACTACGGCTACATAAAAACAGTATAGATGCCTCAGCATAATAGTGAGCAAAACACACAAAAGCAGACATACAATATAATTCCATATATAGCAAATTCAAAAACAAGCAAAACTAAAATATATTATTTAGGAATACAATTATAAAGAAAAATAAGAAAATAATTACCATAAAAATTAAGTCAATGGTTTACTCTGGTGGGAAGAAGGGGGATATATGCCAAAAAGGCATGCTTTTGGCTTCTGGGAAGCTGGCCATCTTCGACATCTTTATCTATGTGGTAGTTACATAGTTGTTCACAAACGTCAATAAACTACATTTATGTTTATATACTATATAAATTACATGTATGTTTTATACACTTAACATGTATTTTATTTCACAATAAGAAGGTTAAACTACCATATCAGTGAGGCCTCTATCCAGAACAAAACAGTAATTCCTCTCTGCCCTCCATCCCCTTTAGCCAGTTGGGTTTTTCCTCCATAGCATTTATCTTTGCCTAACATACTATATATTTACTTCTTAATTTATTGTCATACCTCCTCCTGCATAAAACAAGGGACTATATTCCCAGCCATTAGAAGAGTACTTGGAATAAAATACACCTTTACACCTTTCTCTATGTGCATATAATGCTAAAAAAAAAAAGTATGTATTTATATCTTTATTTTACAAAAATATTATACACATTTCTTTATAACTTGCTTGTTTTAATCTATAACCTCTCAGATATCCTTCTAGGTCACGATACACAGATTTAACTCATTCTCCTTGGGTTGCATAATATTCCACAATATAAGTATATTACAATCTATATCCATGCCCACTATTGATAGACATTCAGGCTATTTCCAATTTTTGCCATTAAAAACAACATACTTTCATGTCTACAGAATAGATTTCCAGAAGACAAATTTGACTAATTATTATTGCCAAACCTTCCAAAATGGCTATAGCAATTCACATTTTTACCAATACTGAACCTAACTCATGAAACTTAACAGTTTTCTTTTTTTTAATTTTTTTAATTATTTACACATAATGTATTATTTCTTTCAGGGGTACAAGTCTGTGATTCATCAGTCTTACACAACACACAGCACTCACCACAACACATACCCTCCCCAATGTCCATCAGCCACCCCATCTCCCCACCCCCTCCCCTCCATCAACCCTCAGTTTGTTTCCTAAGATTAAGAGTCTCTTGGGGTGCCTGGGTGGTTCAGTCATTAAGTCTCTGCCTTCAGCTCAGGTTATGATCCCAGGGTCCTGGGATCGAGCTCCACATCGGGCTCCCTGCTCAGTGGGAAGCCTGCTTCTCCCTCTCCCTCTGCCTGCTGCTCTGCCTACTTGTGCTCTCTCTGTGTCAAATAAAGAAAATCTTAAAAAAAAAAAAAAAGTCTCTTATGATTGATTTCTCTCTGGTTTCATCTTGTTTCATTTTTTCCTCTTCCCCTATGATCCCCTGCCTTATTTCACAAATTCTACATATCAGTGAGATCATATGATAATTGCCTTTCTCTGACTGACTTATTTCACTTAGCATAACATCCTCTACTTCCAACCATGGCATTGCAAATGGCAAGATTTCATTTTTTGACGGCTGCATAATATTCCATTGTGTGTGTGTGTTTGTGTTTGTGTGTGTGACATCTGGGCTCTTTCCATAGTTTGGCTATTGTGGACATTGCTGCTATAAACACTGGGGTGCTAGTGCCCCTTAGGATAACTACATTTGTATCATTGAGGTAAATACCCAAGTAGTGCAATTGCTGGGTCGTAGGGTATTAACAGTTTTCTTATAATTTATGCCCACTTGCAGTGCAGCAAAAGTGGTCCTAAGAGGGAAGTATAGAGCAATACAGGCCTACCTCAAGAAGAAAAATCTCAAACAACCTAACCTTACACCTAAAAGAACAATAAACAATGCCTAAAGCCAGCAGAAGGAAAAAATAAAGATTAAAGCAGAAATAAATGATATAGAAACTAAAAAAAAAAAAAAAAAAAAAAAAAAAAAATCAATGAAACCAGGAGCTGGTTCTTTGAAAAAATTAACAAAATTGATGATCAGATTTATCAAAAAAGAAAACAGGAAGGGCCCAAATAAATAAATTCACAAATAAGACAGGAGAAATAACCAACACCACAGAAATACAATTAAAAGAATATTATTATTTTTAAAGATTTTATGTATTTATCTGAGAGACAGACAGAGCACGCACAAGTGGGGTGAGGGGCAGAGGGAGAAGCAGGCTCCCCGCTGAGCAGGGAGCCCAATGCGGGGCTCGATCCCAGGACCCTGGGATCATGACCTGAGCTGAAGGCAGACGCTTCACTAACTGAACCACCCAGGTGCCCCCAATTATAAGAATATTATGAAAAAACTATATGCCAACAAATTGTGGACAACCTAGAAGAAATGGATAAATTCCTAGAAACATATAAATTACCAAAACTGAAACAGGGAAAAACAGAAAACATGAACAGACCAATAACGCATAAAGAAATTGATTCAGTAACCAAAAAACACCCAACAAACAAAAGTCCAGGACCAGATGGCTTCACAGGTGAATTCTACCAAACGTTTAAAGGAGTTAATACCTATCCTTCTCAAACTATTCCAAAAAACAGAAAAGGAAGGAAAACTTCCAAATTCATTCTCTAAAGCCAGCATTACCCAAAACCAGGTAAAGACACCACTAAACAAGAGAACTACAGGCCAATATCCCTGATGAACATAGATGCAAAAATCCTCAATAAAATATTAGCAAACCAAATCCAACAATACATTAAAAAAATCATTCACCATGATTAAGTGGAATTTATTCCTGGGTTGCAAGGGTGGTTCAATATTCACAAATCAATGTGATACATACACCACATTAATAAAAGAAAGGATAAGAACCATATGATCATTTCAGTAGATGCAGAAAAAGCATTTGACAAAGTACAACATCCATTCATGATAAAACCTTCAACAAGGTAGGTTTTGAGGGAACATAACCTCAACATAATAAAGGCCATATATGAAAAACCCACAGCAAGTATCATCCTCAATAGGGAAAAACTGAGAGCTTTTCCTCTACAGTCAGGAACAAGACTGAGATGTCCATTCTCACCACTTTATTCAGTAAAGTACTGGAAGTCCTAGCCACAGCAATCATACAGCAAAAAGAAATAAAAGGCATCCAAATCGGCAAGGAAGAAGTAAAACTTTCACTACTGCAACTGACATGATACTCTATATAAAAAACCTGAAAGACTCCACCAAAAAACTGCTACCACTGATAAATGAATGCCATAAAGTTGCAGGATACAAACCAACTTACAGAAATCTGCTACATTTCTATACACCAAATGTGAAGTAGAAGAAAGAGAAATTAAGGAATCAATCCCATTTACAATTGCACCAAAAACAAATACCTAGGAATAAACCTAACCAAAGAGGTGAAAGATCTATACTCGGAAAACTGTATGACACTCATGAAAGAAATGAAGATGACACAAGAAAATGGAACGACGTTCCATGCTCCTAGATTGAAAGGACAGATATTGTTAAAATGTCTATACTCCCCAAAGCAATCTATACGTTTAATGCAATCCCTATCAAAATACCAACAGCATTTTTCACAGAGCTGGAACAAACAATCCTAAAATGTGTATGGAAGCACAAAAGACCCCAAATAGCCAAAGCAACCTTGAAAAAGAAAAGCAAAGTTGGAGGCATCACAATTCTGGACTTCAAGTTATATTACAAAGCTGTGGTGATCAAAACCGTATGGTACTGACACAAAATTAGACACATAGATCAATGGAACAGAATAGAAAACCCAGAAATGAACCCACAACTATCTGGTCAATTAATCTTCAACAAAGCAGGAAAGAATATCCAGTGGGAAGAGGACAGTCTCTTCAACAAATGGTTGGGAAAACTGGACAGCAACATGCAAAAGGATGAGAGTGGACCACTATACCATACACAAAATCAAAATGGATTAAAGACCTCAATGTGAGACCTGAAAACTAGAGGAGAATACAGGCAGTAACTTCTTTGACATCAGCTGTAGCAACTTCTTTCTAGGCCTGTCCCCGAGGCAAGGGAAACAAAAGCAAAAATAAACTATCAGGACTATATCAAAATGCTTCTGCACAGCGAAGGAAACGGTCAACAAAACTAAAAGGCAACCAACAGTATGGGAGAAGACATTTGCAAATGACACATCTGATAAAGCATACATATCTAAAATATATAAAGAACTTCTAAAACTCAATACCCAAAAAACAAACAATCCAATTAAAAAGTGGGCAGAACAGACATTTCTCCAAGGAAGATATCCAGATGGCCAACAGACACATGGAAAGATGTTCATCATCACTGATCATCAGGGAAATGCAAATCAAAACCATGATGAGATATCACCTCACACCTGTCAGAATGGCTAAAAATCAACAACAAAAGAAACAACGGGTGTTGGTATGAAAGTGGAGAAAAGGGAACCCTTTTGCGCTGTTGGTGGGAATGCAACCTGGTGCAACCATTGTGAAAAACAATATAGGGGTCCCTCAAAAAGTTAAAAACAGAACTACCCTACAATCCAACAATTGCACTGTTAGGTATTTACCCAAATAATACAAAAATACTAATTCAAAGGGATACATGCTTCTCGATGATTACAGAATTATCTATAATAACCAAATTATGGAATCAGCCCAAGTGTCCACCGATTGATGAATGGATGAAGAAGATCCACTATATATATATATATACAATGAAATATTCAGCCATAAAAAAGAATGAAATCTTGCCATTTACAACAACATGGATGGAGCTAGAGAGTATTATGCTAAGTAAGTCAAAGACAAATACCATATGATTTCACTCATATGTGAAATTTAAGAAACAAAACAAATGAGCAAAGGGGGGAAGAGAGAAAGAGGCAAACCAAGAAACAGACTCTTAACTACAGAGAACAAACATGGTTACCAGAAGGGAGTTGGGCAGGGGGATGGGTTAAACAGGTGATGGGGATTGAGAAATGCACCATTGTGGGCGCCTGGGTGGCTCAGATGGATAAGCGTCTGCCTTCAGCTCAGGTCATGATCCCAGGGTCCTGGGATCAAGTCCCGCATCGGGCTCCCTGCTCAATGCAGAGCCTGCTTCTCCCTCTCCCTCTGCCATTCCCTCTGCTTGTGCTCTTCTGTCTCTCTGTCAAATAAATAAATAAAATCTTAAAAAAAAAAAAAGGAAAGAAATGCACCATTGTGATAAGCACTAGGTGATGTATGAAAGTACTGAACCACTGTATTACATACCTGAAATGAATATTACACTGTATGTGAACTGCAATTTAAATAAAAACTTTTAAAAAGAACATACAAAATAAAGTTTATGCCCACTTGCTTTCAAAAAGCTGCTTAAATAAGATGAAGCAAATTAAATGTCTGGAAATTTTTTTTTTTAGTCAACTCTTTCCCTAATGTGGGGCTCGAACTCATGACTCCAAGATCAAGAGTCCCATGCTCTACCAACTGAGCCAGCCAGGTGCCCCACTTCTAGAAATTTAAATTGACCTCAGCAACTAATACCCTGGGAGTAGTCAAGGACCCACTGCAATCTCTCCCACACTTTTAGGAACTTAATAGTATCTGATTTACTACTATCTGCTCTAGGTTTCAAACCTAGAAGCAGTAAAATCTGTTCCCTTTTCCTCCCCCAATAAAGCCTAAGAGAAAAAGAACTCCTCCAAAAGGAGAAAATCTTTTCCATTTCACCTCTGCCTCATTTTGATTTAAAAAGCCATATGATCCAAACCTGTCTTTCCTTCTTAAACTGTGTCTCTTCGTTTATAGTACCATCATCTCCCAAGCCAGAAAACTAAGTCATTCTAGATTCTTTCATTTTTCTCAGGATAGTCTAAGTTCCATCAATTCTACTTTTTAAACAATTCTCCTATTTATTCTCACTATTACTACCTTATCTTAGGCTTTTGGGGGGGTTCTCTCTTTTAATGATTAGAAAATTAAATAAAAATACAATCTCCAGTTACAAATATTAAGTGGGTGTGGATGCAGAACTAGGGATCACTAGTTAAGATTGGCTAATAGAGGGGCGCCTGGGTGGCTCAGTTGGTTAAGTGTCTGCCTTCGGCTCGGGTCATGATCTCAGGGTCCTGGGATCAAGCCCCTTATCAGGCTCCCTGCTTTGCAGGGAGTCTGCTTCTTCCTCTGCCTGCCACACCCCCTGCTTGTGCTCTCTCTGCCTCTGTCAAATAAATATTAAAAAGAAAAAAAAAGACTGGTTAATACAGGGGCACCTGCCTGACTCAGTTGGTGGAGTGTGCGACTTTTGATCTTGGGGTTGTGAGTTCAACCCCCAAGTTGGGTGGTAGAGATTACTTTAAAAATCTTTTAAATCTAAAAGAAAAGGGGAGGCTCCTGGGGGGCTTAGTCGTTAAGCATCTGCCTTAGGCTTGGGTCATGGTCCCAGGGTCCTGGGATCGAGCCCCACATCAGGCTCCTTGCTCAGCGGGGAGCCTGCTTCTCTCTCTCCCACTCCCCCTGCTTGTGTTTCCTCTCTCACTGTGTCTTTTTCTGTCAAATAAAATCTTAAAAAAAAAAAAAAAAAAAAGGAGTGGCTAATACAATGTCTCTACTGCTAAAACAAAATTAAATTTACAGTGGAAATCTCCATGAGTCCACATGAATTCTGTACACCAGGTCTCCATCTCTCCACTTCTTCCATTTTTTTTTCACCTTAGGCTTTCATAGTATCTTTCATCTGTACTGAAATAGCCTCCTAACCAGCTTCTCTTCTTTAATTTCACTCTCCTCCAATCCATTTATCACTTTTGCAGCTAATATATTCTTTTCCCTACTTGAAACCAGTCAATGGCTCCCCAACCTGTAGGTGTAGAATTCAGGGCTCTTCATGATTTGGCCCTCACCCTCTCTCCAGATTCATCTACCACTACTTCCCACCTCATACGTCATGTTTCAACAAAAGTGAATTACTTACAGTTCCCAAAATACACCGAGGGGTTTCAACAATCCTGTGCATTTATCCAGGCTGTTACGTCTCCACTACCCCACCAGTAAACCAATCATTCCCTCTTCATTTTCTATATTTTTCTATTACTACAGTTAAAACATTCATTTAACCCACATTTACTGAGCACCTCTATGTGCCACAGAGAGTGCTAGGTACTAGAGATCCAGCAGTTAATTATAGTCCTTATCCTGATGGAACTTATAATCTAATGAGGACTAAGACATTAAACAACTGATAATAAATGTGGTTAAGGATTACAAAGAAGTAATACAGTATATAATGGAAATGTGTATTAGATGGAAGCCAGGAGAAAGGGACGGAGTTATAAAGAGAAATACTACACGCATTTGTTTACATGTTGGTATTCCTTAGTCTGAGCTTCCTTTTTTTTAAATGTTAGTTCATGTCTTTTAGTATTAACCCATATACAATTACTCGTCTTCTGGTTTGTTGAAGCAATAAGTCAGACAACATTTGCCACAATAATGTCTGTTGAAGTGGCTAGCCATGAAAACTCCAGCACCACACTCATGTGAAGGGCACTCTCAATGAAGGCGGCTGATTTTGCCATTCTCATCCACCTATAGTATTTCAGGACGACCAGTTTAACCTTCTTTCTCTTATGCTTATTCTTCTTGGGAGTGGTGTAAGACTTCTTCCTTTCTTAGCACCACCACGAAGTCTCAACACAAGATGAAGAGTGGACTCCTTTTGAATGTTGTAGTCAAAGTGTGTGCCTCTTCCAGTTGCTTCCCAGCAAAAATCAGTCTGCTGATCAGGAGAAATTCCTTCCTTATCCTGAATCTTGGCCTTTACATTTTCTATTCAACCCCGAGAGTTCAACCCCGAGAATGATGGTCTTCCCACTAAGGGTTTTCACGAAAATCTGCATCTTGGTGACAGTTCCACCACAGATGGCAGATCGGAAAGGAAAGCATAGTCTGAGCTTCTTAAAGACCAGAATTATGCCATCTTTTATCAATAGCCAGGACAGTAAATAGTAATGTATAGTAATGTGCATTGACGGGTTTACAAAGATGGCTGCCCTATTAATTCCTGAGCTAATCACTGAGGTCAGGTGAATGCAATAATCTTAATGGCCAGGCCTGGGTCATGTGCCCACCATTAAAGCCAATGGGTTAGATCAACTCTACCGAAGCCACACTGATTACAAATGGGGAATGAGTGGTTAAGAGAACAATGGGAAGCTGTTACCTAAATAAGAGGGCAGGAAAGCTGGATAGACAAAAACAGCAGTCCTCTCCTTAGTGGACATTGTAATTATCTCTTCAAAACATGTCTTGTTCCAGGGCACCTGGGTGCCTGAGTTGGTTGAGCATCCAACTCTTGATTTCAGCTCAGGTCATGATCTCAGCGTTGTGAGATCAAGCCCTGCATCAGGCTCCGTGCTCAGTGGGGAGTCTGCTTGAGATTCTTTCTCTCTCTCCTTCTGCCCCTCCCCACACTCATGCTTGCTCTTGTACTCTCTCAAATAAATAAATCTTTTTAAAAAAAGGTATCTTGTTTCTTCCACACACTAGTAAGATATTTGGGTGGGACTGACCCCTTCCCCAGCTCCAGGAGTAGGCCCTGATTTGACACAGCAATGTTTCTCAAAGTGTTTGTAGACCAGCCAAATGAGGAACATCTGGAAACCTGTTTCAACTACAAATTCTTAGAACCCAGCCCCAAACCTACTAAAATCAGAAATCAGGGGGTTGGGCTTAGCAATCTGTGTTTTAACAAGTCCTCCAGGTGGTTAAGATACATGCTCAAGGTTAAGAGCCACTGGTCTAGACAGAAAGCTACAGTTAATAGTTCAGATTTTAAGAGTGATCCTTTGGAACACGGGGATAGTCTAATGTCAAGTTCAGGATTTTTGTGTTATATTTGTGGGAAGCATCCTTTTTCTCCCCTAGATATTAGGAAACATGTAATCCCAGTCATCTGTACTACAGTCATCTTGTACTACACCAAGGAAGCCTGCCTAAGAAACTGATAAAGGGGAGAGCCAAGAGAAATGCAGAAAAACAGGGCCAAAGCCTGATAGTCTTGATCAAACTATGTCAGGGGCCCTTATTCCCTTTGGACTTTTCAATTACATGAAACTATAAATTCTCTTTGTTTAAACCAATTTCAGTTGGACTTTTTGTCATGGAAACAAAGTATCCAGAGAGCCACTATATCAAGTTACACATCTATCCCTAAACACCATAGGGAAAGTATACTAGGAAATACTATCTAGTCAACTGTCTAGCCTCTCTCTAAATTAGGGTTGCCAGATTTAGCAAATAAAAATATAGGACAGCCAGTTAAATTTGAATTTCAGATAAACAATTTTTCAGTATTAGTACATCACAAATATTGCATGGGACATTGCATGTATTTTATCTAGCAACTCTACTCTAAATGCCTTTTGTTGATCCCCAGTAATCAAAAGAGAGGCCTGAGGGCGCCTGAGTGACTCAGTCGTTAAGCGTCTGCCTTCGGCTCAGGTCATGATCCCAGAGTCCTGGGATCAAGCCTCACATCTGGCTCCCTGCTCGGCGGGAAGCCTGCTTCTCCCTCTCCCCCTGCTTGTGTTCCCTCTCTCTAGCTGTCTCTCTCTCTGTCAAAATAAATAAATAAAATCTTTTTTAAAAAGTCATCTTTAAAAAAAAAAGAGAGAGAGGCCTGAGTCAGTTTCAGTCAGACCGATGTCATAGCTGCTCTTGGGGTTTATGACTAGTAGGAGAAAAGACTAAATCCAAGTCCTGAACTAATGTCCTGCAACAGGTCTGTACCTGATAGTCCTTTTAAAGCTAAGCAGACTTTTCTAAAAGCCAAAACATATACTCTCTGTAACAGCTTAGTGTGACAAAATCAAAAATGTTGTTGTGTGAGCATTCATAACTTCCTTTCTTTACTCCCTTGGTTCCTGACCCTTATTATAAAAATCAAAGCAATGAAACAGGCAAAGGAGAGAGTTAAAGGGAGACGGATACTCCTGGAAAAGGGAAGAATAAATTTGAGAAAGGGAGGAAAAGACAAGAAGAACGAGACCATTCAAATTGTTAAAAGTTCGGCAAGTTTTAAAAAAGAAAAGGAAGTCTGGGATTAACCATGCAAAGACTTTGATCAAAAATGGAGAAATCAGATTATAAGTAGTATTACAGTATGGTATGAATGTTATCCCCTTTGGCATCTTTGAGAGGCTGGAATAAAGATTTAAATTACTTTTCAACCTAACTGAAATGTTAGGCTGGTGCTTCCTCTGAATGGAAGAGAGGAGATATATCACAAAACATCCCAGGTTAATAATGAAAATAATAAAACAATAGATAACTGCACTAAGGGTCTTACATGTGCTAATTCATATAATTCTTTCAATAGCCTTACAATGGGGTTAATGTTCTTCTTCCTGCTATACAGGTTAGGAAACTGTCCAGGGTCACAAACTATAAATAGACAGGGCTAGAATTGGAAATTCAAGCAATCTGAGTCTAGAGCTCCTAAACAGTGAGCAACACTTCCCTATTTTATAGCATTCTCTATACTCAAGCACTTAAGGATTACAGTAATAATCAAAACCACATATAGTTTAATTATTCTAAAGTACCAACAACTTTAGCATATAAAATAAAATGAAACATGTATGGCATGACTTTAATTCTCTTTAATTTCTTCTCCCCTTGGCGTACCTGGCTGGCTTAGTCAGTAGAGCGTGCAACTCTTGATCTTGGGGTTGTGAGTTTGAGCCCCACCCCTTTGGATGCAGAGATTAGTCAAAAATAAAATCTTTTAAAAAAAAATTTCCTCTCCCCTTCAGAGCCCACCATGAAAACTAAGAACCTTTTTTTTTTAAATAAGATTTTGACAGACAGTGAGAGAGGGAACACAAACGGGGAGTGTGAAAGGGAGAAGTAGGCTTCCCACTGAGCAGGAAGCCCGATGAGGGGCTCGATCCCAGAACTCTGGGATCATGACCTGTGCTGAAGGCAGACGCTTAACAACTGAGCCACCCAGGTGCCCCAGAAACTAAAAACCTTAAGATAGCTTCCTTTCCAAAGTTACTTTTGAAAATAAATTATAGTACAGTCCAGATTTATAACGTTCATAAAAATAACTCATGACTAGGTCTTCATCAAGTAACTAACTCCACAGATTATGCTGCTTTACACCCAGATGTCAGAGATCAGAAATCATAACACTTTAAAAAAGAGAAAAATGGGGCACCTGGGTGGCTCAGTCAGTTAAGCATCCAACTATTGATTTCAGCTCAGGTCATGTCTCAGGTTCCCGCGATCTAGCCCTGTGTCAGACTCTGTGCTCTGCGGGGAGTCTGCTTGAGATTTTCTCTCCCTCTCCCTCTGTCCCTGTCCCCCAAGCTTGCTAGTAAATCTTAAAAAAGAGAAAAATACATCAAAAAATATAAAAATGGCTTGGCATTATTTTAAAAGTTAAATCTTTTCATTATTAAAGCATATGGTGAAATATAAAGCTAAGAAATTCTAAAATAGTTAATATAACTAATAACAATGTTCAGAATCCACCTACTTCTCTCTACCTCTGGAGCTTCCACCTTGTCCAAGGCACCATCATCCCTCAGCTTGTTTACTGCAGTAGCCTCCTAACCACTTTCTCCACTTCCATCTTTTCCTATCCTCCACCAGCAGCCTGAATGATCCTTTTAAGCCAAGAATCATAATACATCACTGTTTAATACACTTGGATGGCTTCTCATTTCAGTCGAGTTTTTAAAAGCCAAGTTCTTACAATGTCCTATATGGTCTTCCCTGACACCACATAACTTTTCATTTTTTTAAACTACATATCACATTTTTATAAATTTTTAATTTATTTAAATAATCTCTACACCCAACAAGGGCTCGAACTCATGACCCCAAGAGCAAGAGTCACATGCTCTTCTATCTGAGCCAGCCAGAGGCCCCTACTCATCTTCATTATTTTCCCCTTATTCCACTCCAGCTACACTAGCCTCCTTGATGATCCCTGAACACAAGACAGAGATGCTCCTTCCTCATAGTAAGCCATCTGGTATTCCCTCCACCTGGCACATTCCCCACCCTTCCACTTCCCAAAGATCTATGTGCCTTGCTCCCTCACTTCAAGTCAGGCCCTCCCTGTCCTCCTATTTAAAATAGTACTCCTTTTGGGTGCCTGGGTGGCTCAGATGGTTAAGCGTCTGCCTTCAGCTCAGGTCATGATCCCAGGGTCCTGGGATCGAGTCCCGCATCAGGCTCCCTGCTCCTTGGGAGCCTGCTTCTCCCTCTGCCTCTCTCTCTGTCTCTGTCTCTCATGAATAAATAAAAAGTTAAAAAAAAAATAAAAATAAAATAGTACTCCTTTTTTCCGTCTGGGCTGCCGACATGCCATCCAGACTGAGGAAGACCCGGAAACTTAGGGGCCACGTGAGCCACAGCCACGGCCGCATCGGCAAGCACCATAAGCACCCAGGAGGCTGGGGTAATGCTCGTGGCATGCATCACCACAGGATCAACTTCGACAAATATCACCCAGGTTACTCTGGAAAAGTTGGTATGAGACATTACCACTTAAAGAGGAACCAGAGCTTCTGCCCAACTGTCAACCTTAATAAACTGCGGACCTTGGTCAGTGAGCAGACACGGATAAATGCCGCCAAAAACAAGACTGGAGCTGCTCCTACCATTGATGTGGTGCGATCAGGCTACTACAAAGTTTTGGGAAAGGGAAAACTCCCAAAACAGCCTGTCATCGTGAAGGCCCAATTCTTTAGTAGAAGAGCAGAGGAGAAGATTAAGGGTGTCGGGGGCACCAGCGTTCTAGTAGCTTGAAGCCACGTTGGGGTGGGTATTCATTAAATGCTAACAAGTGCTTTAAAAAAAAAAACAAAAACAGTACTCCGTGTGTTGTTGATTTTAGCCACTCTGATAGGTGTGAGGTGATAGCTCATCATGGTTTTGATTTGCATTTCCCTGATGATCAGTGATGTTGAACATCTTTCCATGTGTCTGTTGGCCATCTGGATATCTTCCTTGGAGAAATGTCTGTTCATGTCTTCTGCCCACTTTTTAATTGGATATTTGGTTTTTAGGTATTGAGTTATCAGTTCTTTGTATGTTTTGGATACTAACCCCTTATCAGAGATGTCATTTGCAAATATCTTCCCCCATACTGTTGGTTGCCTTTTAGTTTTGTTGACCGTTTCCTTCGCTGTGCAGAAGCATTTTGATATAGTCCTGATAGTTTATTTTTGCTTTTGTTTCCCTTGCCTCGGGGACAGGCCTAGAAAGAAGTTGCTACAGCTGATGTCAAAGAAGTTACTGCCTGTATTCTCCTCTAGTTTTCAGGTCTCACATTGAGGTCTTTAATCCATTTTGATTTTGTGTATGGTATAGTGGTCCACTCTCATCCTTTTGCATGTTGCTGTCCAGTTTTCCCAACCATTTGTTGAAGAGACTGTCCTCTTCCCACTGGATATTCTTTCCTGCTTTGTTGAAGATTAATTGACCAGATAGTTGTGGGTTCATTTCTGGGTTTTCTATTCTGTTCCATTGATCTATGTGTCTAATTTTGTGTCAGTACCATACGGTTTTGATCACCACAGCTTTGTAATATAACTTGAAGTCCAGAATTGTGATGCCTCCAACTTTGCTTTTCTTTTTCAAGGTTGCTTTGGCTATTTGGGGTCTTTTGTGCTTCCATACACATTTTAGGATTGTTTGTTCCAGCTCTGTGAAAAATGCTGTTGGTATTTTGATAGGGATTGCATTAAACGTATAGATTGCTTTGGGGAGTATAGATATTTTAACAATATTTGTCCTTCCAATCCAGGAACATGGAATGTCTCACCACCAGGGAAATACAAATCAAAACTATGATATCACTGCACACCTGTCAGAATGGCTAAAATCAACAACGCAAGAAACAACAGGTGGTGGTGAGGATGTGGAGAAAGGGGAACCCTCTTGCACTTTTGTTGGGAAATGGGAATGCAAACTGGTATAGCCACTGTGGAAAACCGTACGGAGGTTCCTCAGTTAAAAATAGAACTACCTTACGACCCAGCAATTGCACTGTTAGGTGTTTACCCAAAGAATACAAAAATACTAAATCAGAGCAATACACGCACCCAATGTTTATAGCATTACTACAACAGCCAAATTATGGAATCAGCCCAAGTGTCCACTGATTGATGAACGGCTAAAGATGTGATACACACACACTATGGACTATTAACCATAAAAAGTAATGAAACCTTGCCATTTGCAGTGACATGGATAAGGCTAGAGAGTATCATGCTAAGCAAAATAAGTCAGAGACAAACATATGATTCCATTCATGTGGAATTTAAGAAACAAAACAAGCAAAGGGATAAAAAGAGAGCCAAACCAAGAAACAGACTCAACTATAGAGAACGAATGGATGGGTTACTAGCAGGGAGGTGGGCAGGAGGAGGAGTTAAATAGGTGATGGGGATTAAGGAAGACCCTTGTGATGAGCACCAAGTGTTGTATGGAAGAGCTGAATCACTGTATTGTACACCTGAAACTATTACACTATATGTTAACTGAAATTTAAATTTTCAAAAAAGGAGCACCTGGGTGGCTCAGTTGTTAAGCGTCTGCCTTCGGCTCAGGTCATGATCCCAGGGTCCTGGGATCAAGCTGAGCATCAGGATCCCTGCTCAGCGGGAAGTCGCTTCTCCCTCTCCCACTCCCCCTGCTTGTGTTCCCTCTATGCTGTCTCTGTCAAATAAAAATAAAAATCTTAAAAAAACTTTAAAAAAAGTAAAAATAAAATAGTGCCCCCTCCCTCCCAACCCTATTTTCCTTCTCTGCTTTTTTTCCTTATCATTTATAACCATCACTATGTATTTTACTTATAAATTTGTGGGGCGTGTTTTTTTTGTTTTGTTAAGAGGCTTTTTTTTTTTTTTTTTAAGATTTTGAGAGATCGATGGGGTGCCTAGGTGGCTCAGTCTTTAAGCGTCTGCCTTCCGCTCAGGTCGTGGTCCCGGGGTCCTGGGATCGAGCCCCACATCAGGCTCCCTGCTCAGTAGGGAGCCTGTTTCTCCCTCTCCCCTGCCTGCCGCTCCCCCTGCTTCTGCTCTCTCTCAAATAAATAAAATCTTAAAAAAAAAAAAAAAAGATTTTGAGAGAGAGAGAGAGTGTGTGTCTGTGTGTGTGTACAAGCAGAGGAAGCGGAGAAGCAGGCTCCCCGCTGAGCAGGGAGTCCCACATGGGGCTTGATCCCAGGACCCTGGGATCATGACCAGAGCCAAAGGCAGCCGCTTAACCAACTGAGCCACCCAGGCACCCCTAAATAGCATGTTACGATTTTTTAAAAAGATTTTACTTATTTGAGAGAGTGAGCAGGGAGCCTGATGTCAGACACTTAACCAACTGAGCCACCCAGGTACCCCATAAATTTGTTTATTCTCTACTTTCTCCCCTCCCTTAAAACATTTCATGAATTTATCAAGTTTTGCTGTTCTGTTCACTGTTATACCTAGAACAGTGCCTAACCATCAAATATTTGTTGAAAAACATGAATATATGAACAAAAACATTTATGGGGGGCGCCTGGGTGGCTCAGTTGGTTAAGCGACTGCCTTTGGCTCAGGTCTTGATCCCGGCATCCTGGGATCGAGTCCCACACTGGGCTCCCCCTGCTCTGTGGGGAGCCTGCTTCTCCCTCTGCCTGCCACTCCCCCTGCTTGTGCACACACACTCTGTGTCAAATGAATAAATAAAATCTCTAAAAAAAAAAAAATTTATGGGTGCTTCGTATGTTCCAGGCACCATGTTAAGTGCTTTACAGTCATGAATTTACTAAATCCTCACAACAATCCCATTGAAGTAGGGACCGTTATCAGCCCTAATTTGGGGGTGAAGAAACCAAAACACAGAAAATATAAGTTGCCCCAGGACACATACTAGAAAGCGGCAGAGACACAATCTAAACTCAGGCAGTCTGATTCCAGAGACAGTGCTCTTAACCACCCCACTATACAATTTATACTGAAAACTCAATACTTACCTATAGTACATTTTAATTGAAAGACATGATCTATAGGTTAGTGTCCTAATTTTTTAAGATTTTATTTATTTATTTGACAGAGAGACACAGCGAGAGAGGGAACACAAGCAGGGGGAGTGGGAGAGGGAGAAGCAGGCTTCCCACCAAGCAGGGCGTCCGATGCGGCGCTCGATCCCAGGGATCTGGGATCATGACCTGAGCTGAAGGCAGACTTTTAATGACTGAGCCACCCAGGTGCCCCAGTAGTGTCCTAATTTTTAAGGCTAGTCATTCAAATCATAAATCATGCCACAGGTCTCAAGCTTACTACTTAACTTACTAAACTTTGGAATGTGGAATTTATGGTTTGGTAAAATGTTCTCTCATACTCATTTAACTGACACACTAATATACTCTATTCCCAATACCTACATGCTTCAAATAAGGAAACGGAGAAGTTAGCTTCCTCATCTTCTACTAAGCAACTGACAAAAAGACCTGTCTTTTTAAAAATATATATTATTGGGGTGCCTGGGTGGCTCAGTCGTTAAGCGTCTGCCTTCGGCTTAGGTCATGACCTCAGGGTCCTGGGATTGAACCCCACATCGGGCTCCTTGCTTAGCGCGAAGCCTGCTTCTCCCTCTCCCACTCTCCCTGCTTCTGTTCCCTCTCTCACTGTGTCTCTATCAAATAAATAAAATCTTTAAAAAAATAAAATATATATTATTTATTTTGGAGAAAGAGAAAACGTGAGCAGGGGGAGGAGGAGAGGAAGGGAGAGAATCCTCAAGTAGACACTCCTCCTGCCCCGCTGAACATGGAGCCCGATGTGGGGCTCCATCCCAGGACCCTGAGATCATGATGCAAGCCGAAATCAAGCGTGACTGCTTAACTTTTATATTAACTCTCAATACTATGTGACCCTGTGAATTCCAATTTAGAATAAGGAAACGTATTTCCCACAACTAGATTAATTTTGAAAAAGGAAAAAAAATGCTAATTCTTTTTATTTACAAACACAAAGAACTCCGGAAGGAGCTATGGTTCTCCAAATTACTTTCCAAAATGGCCACTATTGATTATCTATCTACCTAGCTAGCATTCATCCCCTCCTTCCTTCCTAACAGAATCCCTCCCCAATACAAAACCTCAGGGGAAGTTATTACCACTCCCAAATTCAGGCATGGCCATGATTAGTTCAAGGGCAGTCACTAGTGATTGAGTCAGGAATAAGCATAGGACTCAATTCTGGCCAAAAAGATGTGAAAAAACTCTGCTAGAGGTTTTTAGAGAAAATTTCTTCTCTCTGTAAAGAAGCATAGGAAGACACCTCTTTCTTCTTTTAGAAGTTCTTGTGGAGGTGTATAGAATTGTTGAATCACTATATTGTACACTTGAAACCAATATGGCATTATATGTTAACTATACTACAATAATCTTAAAAATTTTTGGTCAATTGTATTTACAAAAAAAAAAGTTCTGTATGGATATGACACCTGGAATCACTACACCATTTTGCTACTAGTCTGTGGATGAAGCCAATTCCAAGGAGAGCAGAATTGAACAGGGGAAAAATGAGATTTTACTGACATTGTTGGACTGATGTAATCAACCAACATCTGAAGCTGCTCATATGAGAAGATAAAAATTCTTATTTCTTAATCCATTTTGAATTAGATTCCTGCTGCTTGTAGCTGAAAATATACTATTTTTTTTTTTATGAAAGATATCCCAGAACTAATCTCAAAAGTTTGTGGTTGGGATGCCTGGCTGGCTCAGTTGTGAAGTGTGCAACTCTCGATTTTGGGGTTGAGTCTGAGCCCCACACTGAGTGTAGAGATTACCTAAAAATAAAATCTTTAAAGTAAAAAAAAAAAGTTTGTGGTTAATTCCACAAATGCATATTAGAAATTCAATATGAATTATACTATACTAAGTGTTCTTGTGGAGTTAGAAAGTTAAAAAGAATAGTGCACATGAAAAAAATTCTGAAGTGGTATTTTTCAAGCATAAACAATTCATTTCAATAAGGCATTCTCCAAAACAATTTAGATAAATTTTAAATTTTGACTTGTGATTGAATTTTTTTCTTAGGTTTCAAAACAAAAACTATAAAATATTTAAGAGGACATAGACACAAGCTCTTGATTTGTTGCCCTATATGCTTAGACAGAGGTAAACAATCTGGCCCACAAACAATCCAAGGCTGGATAATGGTAGATGGTATGACATCATGATATTGACTTTAGCTTTGTGTTGCTTATATTCACAGGGCACAGGGCAGCTTTTATATTGACAAGACACATGCAAAATGGTAGGATGTGGCAGGCTGGACGTAGCCTACTGCCTCTTTTATATTAAAAAAAAGAGATAACATTATATGAATTTACAAATATTCACAAAGAACAACAAATAGATCATATATCAGCAAACAATACGGAAACTAATCTTATGAGGCTACTTGGCTGACCTTACCTTGTTATCCCAAATCAAGTCCTACACATTCTAAATTTAACTGGTATAACACATTGGGTAATTTCAATCTACATTTGGCACAGTGCTGTGTACAACTAGCCTAACTTTCAAAATTTACTACTCACTTCTAATTCTTCAAAATTTCAAAAATGACTAACTCAAAACCATAAAATTTTGCTAACATTAAGAATTGTACTTTTTCATTATTTCCCTTGTTAGAATAAATTATCTTGGGGCACGTGGGTGGCTCAGTTGGTTAAGCGTCTGCCTTCGCCTCAGGTCATGATCCCAGGGTCCTAGGATCCAGCCCAGCATCAGGCTCTCTGCTCAGTGGGAAGCCTGCTTCTCCCCTCACCCTCTGATGATCCCCTTACTTGTTCGCTATTTGTCAGAAAGGGAGAGAGAGAGCGAGCTAGCACAAGGTGGGGAAGCAGCAGGCAAAGGGAGAAGCAGGCTCCCCACTGAGCAGGCAGCCCGAAGTGGGGCTTGATCCCAGGACCCTGGGATCATGACCTGAGTTGAAGGCAGACACTTAACCAACTAAGCCACCCAGGCATCCCAATAAATAAAATCTTAAAAAAAAAAAAAAGAATAAATTATCTTTATAAGTTTAAAGGTCACATGTTGTTTAATAAATATTATCAACATTTTAAAACTTAAGTCACAAAATGAAGCTGGTTAGATCCACAGGCCTACGACTTCAACAAAATATTTAAGAACAGGCTATTTTGAGGGGAAAAAAAAAAGAAAAAAGAAAAATATATAGTTTGACCTCAAGAAACTGATCTTGTTTTGGGGAGACAAATTATATTCACAAAATAACTAAATGTCTCTAACATAACATGATTTTGTATCAAAACAATAGACTGTAGTCCTAGATAATTATGGGACTCAGTGCTAGAAATTTTGGAGGGAGAAAAGAAAGGAGACCTGCAAAGGATCCAAATTTGAAGATGGGGGTGGGATGGGCATAATCTAACACAAGCAGCAGCATAAGGAAAAGGCTGAAGATTGGAATAGGAAAGGGCATGCAGTGGATAGCAAAGAAATGGGCTAAAAGCAAAAATGAGAATGGGGCGGGCAGTGGTGGGGGGGACAACCTGACTGTCTCAGTCAGTAGAGCAGGTGATTCTTGATCTCGGGGTCGTGGGTTTGAACCCCAGTTTGAGAGTAGAGTTTACTTTTAAAAAATAAGAATAGAGGATTAATAATTAAGTTGGAAATGTAAATTGGTGCTAAAGATCATGTATGCCTAGTTTAAGAATATGGCCTCTGCTTAAAAGAAATGGGATAGCTTCTGATTATTTCCTGTATTTAAAAATTATTTCAAAATAACATTTGAGCAGGATTAACCTGGATGAAGAACTCTGGATACATTTATAGGGGAAGAGAAGAAGAAATTAGAAACAGAGCAACCAGTTAGGAGGTGCTTACTGGTTAAGAACCAGGGTGTTAGCAAGACAGACCTGCTCTGCTACTTGCTAGCTGTGAGGCACTGAATAAGTTATTAAACATATCTAAGTCTCAGTTTCCTGTCTGTAAAGTAAGGTAATAATAGTACCTATCTTATAAGGTTGTTGTGTGGCAAACAGTAATAGTACATGTAAAAACATTTAACATAATGCTTGGTCCATACATTCAACAAATGTTAGTAACTATTACCTTCATTATAAGTCATTTCAAATATGTGGTGATGAGGAATTAGACAAGGGCAATAGAAACTAAAAAGAAAGGATGACTTGGAATGACATTTCCATAGACTCATGAGATGCTATAATATAAAAAGACCCTAGAGAACTCTTCCAAAAATAAAATTACCCCAGTTTAAATGTCAGGGAAGAGGGCGCCTGGGTGGCTCAGTTGGTTAAGCGACTGCCTTCGGCTCAGGTCATGATCCTGGAGTCCCGGGATCGAGTCCCACATCGGGCTCCCTGCTCAGCGGGGGGTCTGCTTCTCCCTCTGACCCTCTTCCCTCTCATGCTCTCTGTCTCTCATTCTCTCTCTCTCAAATAAATAAATAAAATCTTTAAAAAAAAAAAATAAAAAAAATAAATGTCAGGGATGAAGGGGAAAAAGATGGAGCAAGATAACTCAAAAGGTTCTGACTGCAAGAGTAGTCAAAGAGGTAGACTTGGGATAATTACATGTTAAAACATGCTTTAAGATATAAGCTACAATGGGGCACCTGGCTGGTTCATTCAGAGAAGCATGTGACTCTTGATCTTGGAAATGTGAGTTCGAGCCCCATGTTGGATATAGATTACTAAAAAACAACAACAACAAAAAGATATAAGCTACGATCAATCAGGTCTATACCATGTACCAAACACTGTGCTAGATATTGATATAGTACATCTAATCCCCAGTACAACTCTGAAAGGTACAGTACTAAATCAATTTTACAAAAGAGCACTGGCATCCTGCTTCTCAGTGCAGAAAGAGGTTAAGTACGAGCCATATAACCTGGGTAATGGTAAGAAGCAAAGCTAGGTTTGGAAGCCCTGTCATGTTTCCAAAGCCTGTGTTCTTTCTACTTCACTCACACTGCATCCCCCTTTAATATCAATAAAATTATATCACATAAACATACTTGTAATTATTTTTCTACCTACTTTCTTAAATATGGTGACCATAAACATGTCCAATCTTAACTACATTCTAAGAAAAATATAAAGGTACTCAGCATGAAACAATGATGAGAATGAATTTTTTTTAAAATTTGTGAATATGATATCTTTATTTCTTTTAAGATTTTATTTATTTATTTGACAGAGAGAGACACAGCGTGAGAGGGAACTCAAGCAGAGGGAGTGGGAGAGGGAGAAGCAGGCCTCCCGCCGAGCAGGGAGCCCGATGCGGGGCTCGATCCCAGGACCCTGGGATCATGACCTGAGCCGAAGGCAGATGCTTAACGACTGAGCCACCCAGACGCCCCGAGAATGAATTTTAAAAGCATTATCAAATGGAGAATTATACTAATGAAATATAGCTGAGTATACTATAAACTATAATATGTTAAATGAAAGCAATGACTAATCTTTTTCAATAAGAAAATGCAAACAAATTTGGCATGGCTTTTCCATCATTTGATTACATTAACATTTGTCCCACACAAAAATATCATTTTAAAAATGACACTAAGCTCATAAAAGAAATATCTTACCACACACAGGAGACACATTTATATAATAACCCATCAAATGTTCAGTTACAAAAATTCAACCACAGTAGAATGCCCAACCTGCTAACAGTAAGGACCACATGGTGGCAGGTGACCTATTTCTTCAGTGTGTTTCTCAGCAAATATTTTCCCCAACCACAGGGCCAGTGTGCTAGTTCTCTACCAGAATGTTAATCTAAATTTCACCAGGATGAAAATACCAAGTATGCCAGAGTAAGCAAGTAAGTTTCCTGAAACAATCTTTTCATCTGTATTCAAAAAAAGTCAGAAAATACTTTCCTAGATTGACCATCAAACTAGTCACAAACCATGTAACTTCTAGACTAGTTCTCAATAGTCCATAGACCCCCTGCGTGTCTCCAAGACCCTTTCAGAGGATCCAAGGGGCCAAAAGTATTTTCATAGTATTACTAAGACACTATTTGCCTTTTGCACTCATTCTCTCATATCTTTACAGTGGAATTTTCCAGAGGCTAAAACCTGTGGTATCTCAACAGATTGAATACAGGAGCAGACATGGGAATTTTTTTTTTTTTTTTAAGATTTTATTTGACACAGAAAGAAAGAGAGCACAAACAGGGGGAACAGCAGAGGAAGAGGGAGAAGTAGGCTCCCTGCCAAGCAGGGAGCCCGATGCAGGCTCAATCCCAGGACCCTGGGATCATGACCTGAGCCGAAGGAAGACACTCAACCATCTGAGCCACCCAGGTGCCCCAGTTTTTTTTAAGATTTTGAGAGAGAGCAAGCGCACATGCAGGGTGAAGGGCAGGTGGAGAAGTGGACTCCCTGCTGAGCAGGGAGCCAGATGTGGGACTCGATCCCAGGACGCCGGGATCATGACCTGAGCCAAAGGCAGACGCTTAACCAACTGAGCCACCAAGGCACCCCAGACATGGGAATTTAGATGTTTTCCATTAAGCCAGACATTAAAGATTAAAATGCCAGACATTAAAATCATTTGCAAAAATGTAAAACAATGGCCACTCTCTTCACTTGTTTCTTTTTAATATAGTTATTTTTTCATTAAAATAAATTACGTTAGGGGAGCCCCGAGGGCTCAGGTGGTTGAGCAGCCAACTCTTGACTATGGCTCAGGTCATGATCTTAGGGTCCTGGGATCAAGCCTCTTGTCAGGCTACACACTCAGTGGGCAGTCTGCTTGAAGATTCTCTCTCTCTCTCTCCCTCTCCCTCTGCCTCTGCCCTTCCCTATTGGTGCTCTCTCTCAAATAAATAAATCTTTAAAAAAAAAAAGATGTTAACATGTACTTTATTATTTTTAAATGAATTAAATTTTTAAATTTCTTAATTTTATTCTAATAGAGTAAATATTAGTAAATAGCTCTTTGAGATCCTCAATAATTTTTATTATGAAAGGGGTACTCAGACCAAAAAAAAAAAAGCCAAGAACCACTTTTCTAGACCTTCCTATATTTTGCCAATAAAAACTTGTAATTTTCTAATTATACTTTAGAGATGTTGCTGCCCTACAATTTCAGAAATTTGTCTTGATAAGAAAAATGTCTATAGACAATCTTTAAAAGAATGTATCAATTATAAAAAGAAATCACCTGTTATATCGTCCCAAAATAAAAACAACAACGTCAAAACTAAAGTGCTAGCCTACAGACCACTGTCTATAGCTTTGGGCATGAGTTTATCATCAGCTATATATCTGTAATCCTCCAATAGCTCCTATACAAGAGACAGGGCTCTTTGAGAGGCCTACCCAGCAGCTATTCTATTACGGAATAATCCTGATTCCCAAATCACAACAGGACTAACCACGATACTCAAAAGCAATTCTTTGTACCACACTCTTAACATTTCCAAAATAAAAAGTTTTGTTTCATCTTAACAGTTCACTATTTCTACTGCTTCTGGGAAATAAAGATTAAGACATCGAACATTTGGATCCAATCCTTACATTGTCAGTGAATTACAATAGATGTAGCAATCCATGCAGTTATTAGAAACCTTTGGGATGCATGGTAATGGTAGTTTTTTAAAAAACAGGCTGGAGGGAAACACCTTTGGAAAACAGTTTTTGAGGCCACTGGAAGCAATAATAGATAACAATTTTGCATTTATAGTTCAGTTTTAAATGAAGATGAAAATCATTTTTAAAACTAATATTAATATTACAGTTAAGGGCCCTAAGTCAACAACTGTCTAAATCAAGTTATTTAACTCTAGGCTATTGTAACAGGCAAGGAATGAGGTGACCAAGGACCATAAGTAGAAAAGTACTTAGAGGCTAGAAAGAAATGGTGCTCCTTAGATATTTATTAATTCAACACATTTATTAAATTGTCTACTGCTTGCAAGAATTGAGCAAGCTAAGAAGCTCATAACTTGATGGGAAGACAATTCCATAGGGGGAGGGGGAGGGAGTATACATAAACACAGAAGCTACTCCATAG
>NW_027397080.1:503102-509855 GCF_003265705.2 Callorhinus ursinus | reverse complement strand
AGGAAAAGGGAAAAAGGAAAAGGAAAAGGAAAAGGAAAAGGAAAGGAAAGATGTCTTCTAACAGGAGGGATCGGGAAACATACATCCTTGCAAAGAAGGCATCTAAGGGTAGACCTTAAACATATATAAGAGTACAGCAAGTAACCAATGGTAGTGAAAAGCATCCTAGGAAGAGGAAAAAGCATACATTCAAGAAACAGCAAGTATAAAATAGCCTTCCACAGTACCTGTGATGGACTCTAGGAAGAGACCAGACTGGAAAATTAGGTTGGAAGCAAAAAAAAAAAAAAAAAAAAAAAAAAGGGAGGGGGAGGACTTATATGACAAGGCAGGCAATCTGGGACTCTTTTTAATAAGCAAAGGAAAGCCACCGGAAGGTTTTCAGAGTCATTTGAAGATTTACCACTGGAAGGCAAATCATCAGACGGTACTTTAATAATACTGTGGATTGAACAAAGTAGAAACAGGGAGAACAGTAAGAATAGTTAGAACACTATCAAAACAGTCCAGTCAGGAAATAAGAGGTTTGAGCTGGGATAGGAGGTAGGAAGAAGACAGACACAAGACATGCTGCAACCTCTTCACTAATAATTTACTTAGTTTTAAATGTTTCAAAACCTTTTATCACACAAAACAAGACTGGCATTCACATTATTTCCATTAAAAACCATTCGCATCACAGGAAATATTCCAGCATACTCAAGTGTGCTTCCAAAAAGCTGTTAGGCATAACTAGCCATAATCTACATTAAGGCTACAAAATGGTTTGTAATAAAGAACAGCATATGCATATTTCCAATATTCTGAATAGAATCTCAGTATGCAAAACTTCATCCAAGAATGAATATTTTAAACTCAAAAGTTTGTTTCTATGTAAATGCACAAAGTTTGGATCTGAATTTTCTATACAACCTTGTAAGACCCACATCGCTACATAATTATAATAGTCAACTTTTTTTTTTTTAATTCACTTATGGACAACTCAGTTCAATTTGGCCAATATGGGCCTCATAGAAAAATATTTTTCAAACATCAGTGCCTGCTTCATTTTCTCCCCTCCTCCTTACTCACCTCTCCACCCAACAAATTCCCTTTGTATGTCTGCAAGGCAAGATACTATGATACAGTGATTCTGAGGCAGTTTGAATATATAATCATTATAATAGAAATCTAGAATTATTTACTTTTTGCAGGAGGACCCAATGCTGTACTAAATTTCCATTTACATGAATGACAAATACATCTAATAGAAATGATGCTTTACCGTTAGGGGGAAACAAAGGGGGAAATACACACAATAGATGGGTGGCAAATCTTACAAACTTTGCAAAACACTGAAAAGCTGCATCTGGATTGCAGTCACAATTACAAAAGCAAATAAAGGCGGCTCCAAAATGAAGGGAAAAGAGAAAAATGTTAAGTGATCATTAAGAGTAAAAAAGATTGATTTAATAGGAGTTTTTGATATAGCATTATTTAACACTCTAATTGGAAAAAAAAACAAAGGATGATTTACAGCTCACAAGGACACAAGAAATAATTTCTATATACATTCTACAAGACAGTTATACTTCATTACACTTGCATGGGCTCCAATCCTTTCAAAGGTTTCCAAAAATACACAGTCTTATAATAATTGAGGTTCCCCAATGACACACAATTTATTCTGTAAGCTTAACATATTTACACATTTTTAAAAGACAATCAATTCAACCTCAACAAAAATAAGGAGTCACAAAGGCCCTCTACTTATTCAAAATCATTACATAAAGCACCTATAGCTGCAAAAAAAGGGTTTGAAAATCTGACAGCTAAAATATCATAAAATGGGGTTAGAATTTAAAGAAAAACAATTACCCAACTTTTCCATTTTCCCTTCCTTTTCCTTTTCTACCAGATACACAAAATGTCTGTAAGGGTCTCAGACAAAGCTCTGAAGTAAAAATACAGTATATGTATACTTTACATCATGTGTATTCAAACCTATCACATATATGTACACATCACATATATTCACACAAAAAAGGTTCGTTTTTTTTTTGCCCTAAGAATTGAAGTTACATTAAACCCTATCCCATAAATTAAATCACCATAAATTAAAGAGTAATAAAATACTGCACGCAGATCTCTCTGATACTATATCCTGAGAAGAAAAACCTCAGACTAAGACCATGACTGAATAAAAACGCCCAATCCCTGAAAATCACTAACCGACATTTGGTTTCTGTAAGAGAAAAAGGGGGTCTTAAAATGAATAATCACATAGGCAACCCAGTTTCAGAAGTTAACAAAGGTAAAACACAAGGAACCAAATAAGACAAACGTATGAAATGACAAGCTTTAAAGAATTCCCCCAAAGGGAAAGACTGACTTCAAGGCTCGGATATAAAGCATCCTTTGCAGGTAGAAGAATCTTTAATTGAAAAAAAAAAGGGGGGGGGAGGGGGCACAACAAAAACCTGAACGACACGCAAAGGCAAAGAAGTAAAAGAAACGGGTCTTTCCTCCCACCCCCACTCCAGCCCCCACCCCCACCCCCACCCTCGCAGGACAATAGGATCAGGGTCCTAACTGCAAACTTTAAACGGATAAACCAGAAGCAGTTTTACTGCAGCTCTAACTGCAAATCTGCCCCTCATCCCAAACCTAGCGCTCCCAGGAACACTTAATGCCCTGAAACCACCACCAAGGTCTCGTTATATACAAATCAGACCCATCACAAGATTCTTTTTCTCTCCCAAGTACCTGGAGGATCCATTTCAATATAAAATATCAGTTCTGTCGAATAGGGCATCATCACCTCCCTCCAGTCTGCGTCATCGCGGTCCATACTCCACACCGTATTGTACATCGCGCTGTCAGGGGCAGGTCGTCAGGAAATATATAGAAAGCATATATATTTTTTTATCTGATATTTAAAAATCTAAAAATATAGATCTGTAAAGTCCCACACGGATATGTACTTCGGGGTTTCCAACGGCCGGTACAAACAAGTCCAGCCAACTACCAGGACGAGGATGGGGTCCTCCCCCCCTCTCCTCTTACAGCACCCAGCAAAATGCCCCCCGAACTTTCAGTCTACGGGCTTTTTCTCCTCAGAGGTACAGGAAGGCTTGGGGGGGCAGAGGGCTGAGGTGTTAAAAAGCAGCTTCCCAAAAATCCCTTCCACACAGTCGCTCTCCAAAGAGAAAAGCTCCCACTGCCTCCAAATCTTTCCTCGGCAGCCACTTTTGTGTCCTTCGAGGGAGGGAGAATGAAGAGCGGGGAGAAAAAGAACGCGCTGGGAGAAAGGTGAGGAAGTGACAAAGGAAGGCATAAAAAGGGGGGTGGGTATTGCGTTCAAGTTTCGGGGTCCCACTGGTCTGCAGAAAGCGATCCCCTCAGGGGCCGGGACTCGGGTTCCGTCTCAGTCAAGCTCGGAACCGAAGCTGCTGCAGCCTCGAGAGGAGGGCCCGTCGGAAAGTCCAGTTAGCGCTGCCCGGTTGGGCGCTCCCGCCCGGCGGTAAGCAAGCCCGCCAGTGCCGGCTCCCCTCACGCTCTGCCCTGACTCCAACCACTAGAGTTTCATTTTAACGGCGCGGAGGGGGACACCCTCCTCCGCCTCACGCTCCCCCGCTGAGGCGCCACCCAACCACACCGGGAAGGGGGGACAAGCGACATCACTATTGCTCCTTCCCCTCTATTCCGACTCGATGTACTGGGGATTCTATCAGGTGCCTGTGAAGGTGTTCAGAAAACTGTCCTCCAATTCGGCTTTCAATTCTCTCCAACACTCTGTGGGTTTCGACTTCTTAATCATACATCCTCTCTCCCCTCAGCCTCAATCAGAATGGTACGGTCCGGGCGCTGGCCGCACGCCAGGAGTCAGTGCCGGGAGCACGCGAGCCCGGCCGGGAGGGAGAGGAGAGAGGGAAGGAGGGGGTAGAAAGAGAGGATAAGGTGAGTGGTGATTGGCTGATCCTGGTTGCCGGAGCCCGGAGCCTGCGTCTTTTGTCTGCCTTCCTCCAGCAAAGGAGCGGGAGACGGCTGCGCGCCCCAAGCGGGCCAATCAGGAGCCAGCCGGCGCTGGCCGGCCAGGCGGCGATTGGTCAGAGCCCAGTTACTAAGCGGGACAAAGGCAGAGGGGGAAAGAAAAGAAGAGAAAAAAAAAAAGAAAGAAAGAAAGCGCAAACGGCGGTTACTGACAGGCTGGGCGGGCGCTCAGGGGCTCAGGCTGCCCGGAGACAGGCGGGGCTCCCGCTGAGGCTCGGTCGGGCCGGACGAGGGGGGGGGGGTGTGTTGGGGGGAGGACGAGCTGGCGCGAGACACCTCTGCCCGGAGACTGGCCGCGGGGGAGGGGAGCGAACTGAGAGGGGCGCGTGCTGTCACTTGGCGGGACGTGCGCTCCTCTGGTCGTTAGGAAGTCCCCGGGCAGAGTCCCTCCCCACAGACCTCTTCATTGGGCTGGGACAGCCCCCCACCCCCCGCGATAAGTTGTCAAATAAAGAAAAGGTCCCTAAGCCCACTGGCAGGACCGTTACCACTCGGTGAGAGGAGATGCCCATGGCCCCCTGTAGCCTTCCCAGGCCGCTACCAGAACCCAGTCCCCGGCTTTTTCCTCTGAGCAGTTCGGCTTTTCTTAAGGAGGCATTTCGCAATTCTTCTGCGCGTCCCACCCAAGGACTTTTGAACCCAGAGGTAACTCCCCACACCTGAAATAAATAGGGAGCCACAGCAGGCCTGTCAGCTCGGGCGCTCACGCCAGAAACCATGCCTTGAAATTACCGTGCGTGTGTGATTTGAGATAAATCACAGGTGTTAGAATCCCCAGCCAACAGGGCTCTATTCTGTTTCCCTGACAGACCCCCTTCCGCATACACCCAGTCCCTCCCCCAAGCTTAAAACTATGATAGGCTTCACTATGAAAATGCTGAATATTACCATGCATTTCAGAAACAGCTAATTAACTTGCTGGGGAACACTGAATAGCCAAAAGCAGATTTGTGTCCCCCCAAGGTTATGCCTGGAATTGCCATCCTGCATACTCTACAAATATAATCTGGGGAGGCCAAAAACTGCTCCATTTCCTCTTTACACAGGAGTAACAAAGCCCATTGTGTTTGGGTTGACAACCTGATTTAAGCCCTAGTGAAACCTCCTACCCTGTGGATCTGCTATATTGATTCCTTCCTGTGGAAGAGTTGCCACGTTTCACCCTCTACCTTCTAAAGTTATTCTGCCTTCCTTAAAGGTGCTCTAAGTTGAGACAGTTCCTGGGAGCCAACAGTCGAAATGTGTATGGGCTCTGTATAGAGTCTTGAATTAAAAAGAGCCAGTAAGAATAAATGGACAGGGTGGAACTGAGGAAACACATCAGGATTCTTACATGCTTTCTTTTTTTACATTTCTGAAATCCAAACCTGATTCAAAAGCCAGATCAACTTTGGGACAGTGCATGTTGTTAATTTGAATGTCCTGAGCCATTTCTCGAGGTAGAAGATGCTGGAAAATCAACTCTAATTTGTGGCTGGCTTCCCAGCAGTCTCTTTACTTCACCATATCTGGGAGCCAGAAGTACTCACATGTGATAACTCGGAAGGCAGAACAATCAGTCAAGGGCAAGTTGGTTTATTTTTGTTCACGGGTATCCCTGTGCATTCCCAAACAAAATGAAGGTGAGGAGAGGAAGTGTGGAAAAGATAATGGCTTTCAGATTTCCACAGCAGCTTTTGCCTGGACCACTTTTCATCCTTTAGTGGTGGGGTTTCAATTTCCAATATGCAGAGCAATCACCCAGCCTTTTCCACACCTAAGACCTGGAGAGATGTAGTAAAGAAGCAGCACAGTATATGGTCTGATCCTCAACACTGGCACATGGAGTAAAGTTTGAGTCAACCTTGCCACCTAAAATTATATGACCCAACTATCCAACAAATAAAGCTTTGAATAGGAGACCTCCAAAAAAATAACAGTGATGCAAGAGGCAATGATGAATCAAAGGGAAGCACATTTCCTTTGGATGGGCTTGAACCACTGCCCTGTTATGGTGGGAAACGCCTGTCATATGATGCTGGCCTTACTTTCCTTCAGTTGAGAAATAAAAGTGAGGTTGTGACTGCATGTCATCATACCACCTCAGGCTCTTTGGCAAAGGCAGAGAATGTTAGCTCTGTGTCCTGGACCATTTCCATCCTGGAGAATTATATTTGGCCTGGGTGTGGATTAAATTCAGCTCTAAGAGCTCTAACTCCTGGGTCACAACCTGCTACTTTGGGATTTTTTTTTCCCCTTTGCCTCCCTCCTTTCTTTTTTTAATTTTTAAAAAAATATTTATTTAGGGGCACCTGGGTGGCTCAGTTGGTTAAGCATCTGCCTTCGGCTCAGATCATGATCCTGGGGTCCTGGGATCGAGCCCCACATCGGGCTCCCTACTCAGCAAAGAGCCTGCTTCTCTCTCTCCCTCTGCTGCTCCCCCTGCTTGTGCTCTCTCTCTCTCTCTCTCTCTCTCTCTCTCTCTCTGTGTCAAATAAATAAATAAATTTTTTTAATCAAGTTGGTTTTTTTATGTTTTTTTTTAAGATTTTCGTTATTTATTTGTCAGAGAGATAGCGAGAGAGAAAGAGAGAGAGAGAGAGAGGAGCAGCAGGCAGAGGGAGGAGCAGGCTCCCCGCTGAGCAGGGAGCCCGATGTGGGACTCGATCCCGGGGCTCCGGGATCATGACCTGAGCCGAAGGTAGTCGCTTAACCAACTGAGCCACCCAGGCGCCCCAATAA